>NW_027490454.1:0-238729 GCF_050948175.1 Xylocopa sonorina
GCGATATCGCGTTTTAAGAAGCATTAGAACTCTATTGCTACGATACCTCGACATGTGCAGACGCTATTTCCTAGCAAGGAAGTGTCGCATTTACATTCATTTGAAGTGTAGACGAGGAATACATGACACTTCGCAAATCATATTATATCTTACCATGAAACATAGAAATGACATGCGATATCGCGTTTTAAGAAGCATTAGAATTCTATTGCTACGATAGGTAGACATCTGCAAACGCTATTTTCTTGCAAGGAAGTGTCGCATTTACATTCATTTGAAGTGTAGACGAGGAATACATAACACTTCGCAAATCATATTCTATCTTACCATGAAACATAGAAATGAGATGCGATATCGCGTTTTAAGAATCATAAAGACCCTATTTCTACGGTACCTAGACATCTGCAGACGCTATTTCCTTGCAAGGAAATGTCGCATTTACATTCATTTGAATCGTAGACGAGGAATGCATAACACTTCGCAATGAATATTATATCTTATCATGAAACATAGAAATGAGATGCGATATCGCGTTTTAAGAAGCATTAGAACTCTATTGCTACGATACCTAGACATCTGCAGACGCTATTTCCTAGAAAGGAAGTGTCGCATTTACATTCATTTGAAGTGTAGACGAGGAATACATGACACTTCGCAAATCATATTATATCTTACCATGAAACATAGAAATGAGATGCGATATCGCGTTTTAAGAAGCATTGGAACTCTATTGCTACGATACCTCGACATCTGCTGACGCTATTTCCTAGGAAGGAAGTGTCGCATTTACATTCATTTGAAGTGTAGACGAGGAATACATAACACTTCGCAAATCATGTTATATCCTACCATGAAACATAGAAATGAGATGCGATATCGCGTTTTAAGAAGCATTAGAACTCTATTGCTACGATACGTAGACATCTGCAAACGCTATTTCCTAGCAGGGAAGTGTCGCATTCACATTCGTTTGAAGTGTAGACGAGGAATACATGACACTTCGCAAATCATATTATATCTTACCATGAAGCATAGAAATGAGATGCGATATCGCGTTTTAAGAAGCATTAGAAATCTATTGCTACGATACGTAGACATCTGCAAACGCTATTTCCCAGCAAGGAAGTGTCGCATTTACATTCATTTGAAGTGTAGACGAGGAATACATAACACTTCGCAAATCATAATATATCTTACCATGAAAAATAGAAATGAGATGCGATATCGCGTTTTAAGAAGCATTAGAACTCTATTGCTACGATAGGTAGACATCTGCAAACGCTATTTTCTTGCAAGGAAGTGTCGCATTTACATTCATTTGAAGTGTAGACGAGGAATACATAACACTTCGCAAATCATATTCTATCTTACCATGAAACATAGAAATGAGATGCGATATCGCGTTTTAAGAATCATAAAGACCCTATTTCTACGGTACCTAGACATCTGCAGACGCTATTTCCTTGCAAGGAAATGTCGCATTTACATTCATTTGAATCGTAGACGAGGAATGCATAACACTTCGCAATGAATATTATATCTTATCATGAAACATAGAAATGAGATGCGATATCGCGTTTTAAGAAGCATTAGAACTCTATTGCTACGATACCTAGACATCTGCAGACGCTATTTCCTAGAAAGGAAGTGTCGCATTTACATTCATTTGAAGTGTAGACGAGGAATACATGACACTTCGCAAATCATATTATATCTTACCATGAAACATAGAAATGAGATGCGATATCGCGTTTTAAGAAGCATTAGAACTCTATTGCTACGATACCTAGACATCTGCAGACGCTATTTCCTAGCAAGGAATTGTCGCATTCACATTCATTTGAAGTGTAGACGAGGAATACATGACACTTCGCAAATCATATTATATCTTACCATGAAACATAGAAATGAGATTGCGATATCGCGTTTTAAGAAGCATTAGAACTCTATTGCTACGATACCTAGGACATATGCAGACGCTATTTCCTAGCAAGGAATTGTCGCATTCACATTCATTTGAAGTGTAGACGAGGAATACATGACACTTCGCAAATCATATTATATCTTACCATGAAACATAGTAATGACATGCGATATTGCGTTTTAAGTAGCATTAGAAATCTATTGCTACGATACGTAGACATCTGCAAACGCTATTTCCTGGCAAGGAAGTGTCGCATTTACATTCCTTTGAAGTGTAGACGAGGAATACATAACACTTCGCAAATCATATTATATCTTACCATGAAAACATAGAAATGAGATGCGATATCGCGTTCTAAGAATCATAGGAATTCTATTGCTACGATACGTAGACATCTGCAAACGCTATTTCCTTGCAAGGAAGTTTCCGCATTACATTCATTTGATGTGAGACGAGGAATACATAACACTTCGCAAATCATATTCTATCTTACCATGAAACATAGAAATGAGATGCGATATCGCGTTTTTAGAATCATAAAAACTCTATTGCTACGATACGTAGACATCTGCAAGCGCTATTTACTTGCAAGGAAGTGTCGCATTTACATTCATTTGAAGTGTAGACGAGGAATACATAACACTTCGCAAATCATATTCTATCTTACCATGAAACATAGAAATGAGATTCGATATCGCGTTTAAAGAAGCATTAGAAATCTATTGTACTACGATGCGTATACATCTGCAAACGCTATTTCCTTGCAAGGAAATGTCGCATTTACATTCATTTGAATCGTAGACGAGGAATGCATAACACTTCGCAATGAATATTATATCTTATCATGAAACATAGAAATGAGATGCGATATCGCGTTTTAAGAAGCATTAGAACTCTATTGCTACGATACCTAGACATCTGCAGACGCTATTTCCTAGAAAGGAAGTGTCGCATTTACATTCATTTGAAGTGTAGACGAGGAATACATGACACTTCGCAAATCATATTATATCTTACCATGAAACATAGAAATGAGATGCGATATCGCGTTCTAAGAAGCATTGGAACACTATTGCTACGATACCTCGACATCTGCAGACGCTGTTTCCTAGCAAGGAAGTGTCGCATTTACATTCATTTGAAGTGTAGACGAGGAATACATGACACTTCGCAAATAATACTATATCTTACCATGAAACATAGAAATGAGGTGCGATATCGCGTTTTAAGAAGTATAAGAACTCTATTGCTACGATACGTAGACATCTGCAAACGCTATTTCTTTGCAAGGAAGTGTCGCATTCACATTCATTTGAAGTGTAGGACGAGGAATACATAACTCTTCGCAAATCATATTATATCTTACCATGAAACATAGAAATGAGATGCGATATCGCGTTTTAAGTATCATAAGAACACTATTGCTACGATACGTAGACATCTGCAAACGCTATTTCCTTGCAAGGAAGTGTCGCATATTCATTCATTTGAAGTGTAGACGAGGAATACATAACACTTCGCAAATCATATTATATCTCACCATGTAACATAGAAATGAGATGCGATATCGCGTTTAAGAAGCATTAGAACTCTATTGCTACGGTACCTAGACATCTGCAAACGCTATTTCCTAGCAAGGAAGTGTCGCATTTACATTCATTTGAAGTGTAGACGAGGAATACATAACACTTCGCAGTATCATATTATATCCTACCATGAAACATAGAAATGAGATGCGATATCGCGTTTTTAAGAAGCATTAGAACTCTATTGCTACGATACGTAGACATCTGCAAACGCTATTTTCTTGCAAGGAAGTGTCGCATTTACATTCATTTGAAGTGTAGACGAGGAATACATAACA
Source organism: Xylocopa sonorina (assembly GCF_050948175.1). Lineage (NCBI taxonomy): Eukaryota > Metazoa > Arthropoda > Insecta > Hymenoptera > Apidae > Xylocopa > Xylocopa sonorina. The sequence goes on from NW_027490454.1 coordinate 3,789, forward strand.
CTTCGCAAATCATATTCTATCTTACCATGAAACATAGAAATGAGATGCGATATCGCGTTTTAAGAAGCATTAGAAATCTATTGCTACGATGCGTAGACATCTGCAAACGCTATTTCCTTGCAAGGAAATGTCGCATTTACATTCACTTGAATCGTAGACGAGGAATGCATACACTTCGCAATGAAATATTATATTCTTATCATGAACCATAGAAAATGAGATGCGATATCGCGTTTTAGAAGCACTAGAAACTCTATTGCTACCGATTACCTAGACATCTGCAGACGCTATTTCCTAGAAAGGGAAGTTTCGCATTTACATTCATTTGAAGTGTAGACGAGGAATACATGACACTTCGCAAATCATATTATATCTTACCATGAAACATAGAAATGAGATGCGATATCACGTTCTAAGAATCATAAGAACTCTATTGCTACGATACGTAGACATCTGCAAACGCTATTTCCTTGGAAGGAAATGTCGCATTTACATTCATTTGAATCGTAGACGAGGAATGCATAACACTTCGCAATGAATATTATATCTTTATCATGAAACATAGAAATGGGATGCGATATCGCGTTTTAAGAAGCATTAGAACTCTATTGCTACGATACCTAGACATCTGCAGACGCTATTTCCTTGAAAGGAAGTGTCGCATTTTACATTCATTTGAAGTGTAGACGAGGAATACATGACACTTCGCAAATCATATTATATCTTACCATGAAACATAGAAATGAGAATGCGATATCGCGTTTTAAGAAGCATTGGAACTCTATTGCTACGATACCTCGACATCTGCAGACGCTATTTCCTAGCAAGGAGTGTCGCATTTACATTCATTTGAAGTGTAGACGAGGAATACATGACACTTCGCAATGAATATTATATCTCATCATGAAACATAGAAATGAGATGCGATATCGCGTTTTAAGAAGCATTAGAACTCTATTGCTACGATACCTCGACATCTGCAAGACGCTATTTCCTAGCAAGGAAGTGTCGCATTTACATTCATTTGAAGTGTAGACGAGGAATACATGACACTTCGCAAATCATATTATATCTTACCATGAAACATAGAAATGAGATGCGATATCTCGTTCTAAGAATCATAAGAACTCTATTGCTACGATACGTAGACATCTGCAAACGCTATTTCCTTGGAAGGAAATGTCGCCATTTACATTCATTTGAATCGTAGACCGAGGAATGCATAACACTTCGCAATGAATATTATATCTTATCATGAAACATAGAAATGGGATGCGATATCGCGTTTTAAGAAGCATTAGAACTCTATTGCTACGATACCTAGACATCCTGCAGACGCTATTTCCTTGAAAGGAAGTGTCGCATTTACATTCATTTGAAGTGTAGGACGAGGAATACATGACACTTCGCAAATCATATTATATCTTACCATGAAACATAGAAATGAGATGCGATATCGCGTTTTAAGAAGCATTGGAACTCTATTGCTACGATACCTCGACATCTGCAGACGCTATTTCCTAGCAAGGAAGTGTCAGCATTTACATTCATTTGAAGTGTAGACGAGGAATACATGACACTTCGCAAATCATATTATATCTTACCATGAAACATAGAAATGAGATGCGATATCGCGTTTAAGAAGCATTAGAACTCTATTGCTACGATACCTAGACATCTGCAGACGCTATTTCCTAGCAAGGAATTGTCGCATTTACATTCATTGAAGTGTAGACGAGGAATACATGACACTTCGCAAATCATATTATATCTTACCATGAAACATAGTAATGACATGCGATATTGCGTTTTAAGAAGCATTAGAAACCTATTGTTACGATACGTAGACATCTGCAAACGCTATTTCCTAGCAAGGAAGTGTCGCATTTTACATTCCTTTGAAGTGTAGACGAGGAATACATAACACTTCGCAAATTATATTATATCTTACCATGAAACATAGAAATGAGATGCGATATCGCGTTCTAAGAATCATAGGAATTCTATTGCTACGATACGTAGAACATCTGCAAACGCTATTTCCTTGCAAGGAAGTTTCGCATTTACATTCATTTGATGTGTAGACGAGGAATACATAACACTTCGCAAATCATATTCTATCTTACCATGAAAACATAGAAATGAGATGCGATATCGCGCTCTTAGAATCATAAAAACTCTATTGCTACGATACGTAGACATCTGCAAACGCTATTTACTTGCAAGGAAGTGTCGCATTTACATTCATTTTGAAGTGTAGACGAGGAATACATAACACTTCGCAATCATATTCTATCTTACCATGAAACATAGAAATGAGATGCGATATCGCGTTTAAAGAAGCATTAGAAATCTATTGCTACGATGCGTAACATCTGCAAACGCTATTTCCTTGCAAGGAAATTGTCGCATTTACATTCATTTGAATCGTAGACGAGGGAATGCATAACACTTCGCAATGAATATTATATCTTATCATGAAACATAGAAATGAGATGCGATATCGCGTTTTAAGAAGCATTAGAACTCTATTGCTACGATACCTAGACATCTGCAGACGCTATTTCCTAGAAAGGAAGTGTCGCATTTACATTCATTTGAAGTGTAGACGAGGAATACATGACACTTCGCAAATCATATTATATCTTACCATGAAACATAGAAATGAGATGCGATATCGCGTTCTAAGAAGCATTGGAACACTATTGCTACGATACCTCGACATCTGCAGACGCTGTTTCCTAGCAAGGAAGTGTCGCATTTACATTCATTTGAAGTGTAGACGAGGAATACATGACACTTCGCAAATAATACTATATCTTACCATGAAACATAGAATGAGGTGCGATTATCGCGTTTTAAGAAGTATAAGAACTCTATTGCTACGATACGTAGACATCTGCAAACGCTATTTCATTGCAAGGAAGTGTCGTATTCAACATTCATTTGAAGTGTAGATGAGGAATACATAACTCTTCGCAAATCATATATATCTTACCAGAAACATAGAAATGAGATGCGATATCGCGTTTTAAGTATCATAGAACACTATTGCTACGATACGTAGACATCTGCAAACGCTATTTCCTTGCAAGGAAGTGTCGCATATTCATTCATTTGAAGTGTAGACGAGGATACATAACACTTCGCAAATCATATTATATCTTACCATGTAAACATAGAAATGAGATGCGATATCGCGTTTTAAGAAGCATTAGAACTCTATTGCTTACGGTACCTAGACATCTGCAAACGCTATTTCCTGTCAAGGAAGTGTCGCATTTACATTCCTTTGAAGTGTAGACAAGGAATACATAACACTTCGCAAATCATATTCTATCTTACCATGAAAACATAGAAATGAGATGCGATATCGCGTTTTTAAGAATCATAAAAACTCTATTGCTACGATACGTAGACATCTGCAAACGCTATTTTCTTGCAAGGAAGTGTCGCATTTACTTTCATTCGAAGTGTAGACGAGGAATACATAACACTTCGCAAATCATATTCTATCTTACCATGAAACATAGATATGAGATGCGATATCGCGTTTTAAGAATCATAAAAACTCTATTGCTACTAACGTAGACATCTGCAAACGCTATTTCCTTGCAAGGAAATGTCGCATTTACATTCATTTGAATCGTAGACGAGGAATGCATAACACTTCGCAATGAATATTATATCTCATCATGAAACATAGAAATGAGATGCGATATCGCGTTTAAGAAGCATTAGAACTCTATTGCTACGATACCTCGACATCTGCAGACGCTATTTCCTTGCAAGGAAATGTCGCATTTACATTCATTTGAATCGTAGACGAGGAATGCATAACACTTCGCAATGAATATTATATCTCATCGTGAAACATAGAAATGAGATGCGATATCGCGTTTTAAGAAGCATTAGAACACTATTGCTACGATACCTCGACATCTGCAGACGCTATTTCCTAGCAAGGAAGTGTCGCATTTACATTCATTTGAAGTGTAGGACGAGGAATACATGACACTTCGCAAATCATATTATATCTTACCATGAAACATAGAAATGAGATGCGATATCTCGTTCTAAGAATCCATAAGAACTCTATTGCTACGATACGTAGACATCTGCAAACGCTATTTCCTTGGAAGGAAATGTCGCATTTACATTCATTTGAATCGTAGACGAGGAATGCATAACACTTCGCAATGAATATTATATCTTATCATGAAACATAGAAATCAGATGCGATATCGCGTTTTAAGAAGCATTAGAACTCTATTGCTACGATACCTAGACATCTGCAGACGCTATTTCCTAGAAAGGGAAGTGTCGCATTTACATTCATTTGAAGTGTAGGACGAGGAATACATGACACTTCGCAAATCATATTATATCTTACCATGAAACATAGAAATGAGATGCGATATCGCGTTTTAAGAAGCATTAGAACTCTATTGCTACGATACCTCGACATGTGCAGACGCTATTTCCTAGCAAGGAAGTGTCGCATTTACATTCATTTGAAGTGTAGACGAGGAATACATGACACTTCGCAAATCAATATTATATCTTACCATGAAACATAGAAATGACATGCGATATCGCGTTTTAAGAAGCATTAGAAATCTATTGCTACGATACGTAGACATCTGCAAACGCTATTTCCTTGCAAGGAAGTGTCGCATCTACATTCATTTGATGTGTAGACGAGGAATACATAACACTTCGCAAATCATATTATATCTTACCATGAAACATAGAAATGAGATGCGATATCGCGATTTAAGAATCATAAGAACTCTATTGCTACGATACGTAGACATCTGCAAACGCTATTTCCTTGCAAGGAAGTGTCGCATTTACATTCATTTGAAGTGTTGACGAGGAATACATAACACTTCGCAAATCATATTGTATCTTACCATGAAACATAGAAATGAGATGCGATATCGCGTTTTAAGAGCATTAGAACTCTATTGCTACGATACCTAGACATCTGCAAACGCTATTTCCCAGCAAGGAAGTATCGCATTTACATTCATTTGAAGTGTAGACGAGGAATACATAACACTTCGCAAATCATGATATATCTTACCATGAAACATAGAAATGAGATGCGATATCATGTTCTAAGAATCATAAGAATTCTATTGCTACGATACGTAGACATCTGCAAACGCTATTTCCTTGCAAGGAAGTTTCGCATTTACATTCATTTGATGTGTAGACGAGGAATACATAACACTTCGCAAATCATATTCCTATCTTACCATGAAACATAGAAACGAGATGCGATATCGCGTTTTAAGAATCATAAAAACACTATTGCTACGATACGTAGACATCTGCAAACGCTATTTTCTTGCAAGGAAGCGTCGCATTTACATTCATTTGAAGTGTAGACGAGGAATACATAACACTTCGCAAATCATATTCTATCTTACCATGAAACATAGAAATGAGATGCGATATCGCGTTTTAAGAATCATAAAACTCTATTGCTACGATACGTAGACATCTGCAAACAGCTATTTCCTTGCAAGGAAATGTCGCAATTTACATTCATTTGAATCGTAGACGAGGAATGCATAACACTTCGCAATGAATATTATATCTCATCATGAAACATAGAAATGAGATGCGATATCGCGTTTTAAGAGCATTAGAACTCTATTGCTACGATACCTCGACATCTGCAGACCCTATTTCCTTGCAAGGAAATGTCGCATTTACATTCATTTGAATCGTAGACGAGGAATGCATAACACTTCGCAATGAATATTATATCTTATCATGAAACATAGAAATCAGATGCTATATCGCGTTTTAAGAAGCATTAGAACTCTATTGCTACGATACCTAGACATCTGCAGACGCTATTTCCTAGAAAGGAAGTGTCGCATTTACATTCATTTGAAGTGTAGACGAGGAATACATGACACTTCGCAAATCATATTATATCTTACCATGAAACATAGAAATGAGATGCGATATCGCGTTCTAAGAAGCATTAGAACTCTATTGCTACGATACCTCGACATGTGCAGACGCTATTTCCTAGCAAGGAAGTGTAGCATTTACATTCATTTGAAGTGTAGACGAGGAATACATGACACTTCGCAAATCATATTATATCTTACCATGAAACATAGAAATGACATGCGATATCGCGTTTTAAGAAGCATTAGAAATCTATTGCTACGATACGTAGACATCTGCAAACGCTATTTCCTTGCAAGGAAGTGTCGCATCTACATTCATTTGATGTGTAGACGAGGAATACATAACACTTCGGCAAATCATATTATATCTTACCATGAAACATAGAAATGAGATGCGATATCGCGATTTAAGAATCATAAGAACTCTATTGCTACGATACGTAGACATCTGCAAACGCTATTTCCTTGCAAGGAAGTGTCGCATTTACATTCATTTGAAGTGTTGACGAGGAATACATAACACTTCGCAAATCATATTGTATCTTACCATGAAACATAGAAATGAGATGCGATATCGCGTTTTAAGAAGCATTAGAAATCTATTGCTACGATACGTAGACATCTGCAGACGCTATTTCCTAGCAAGGAAGTGTCGCATTTACATTCATTTGAAGTGTAGACGTGGAATACATGACACTTCGCAATCATATTATATCTCACCATGGAAACATAGAAATGACACGCGATATCGCGTTTTAAGAAGCATTGGAACTCTATTGCTACGATACCTCGACATCTGCAGACGCTATTTCCTAGCAAGGAAGTGTCGCATTTACAATCATTTGAAGTGTAGACGAGGAATACATGACACTCGCAAATCATATTATATCTTACCATGAAACATAGAAATGAGATGCGATATCGCGTTCTAAGAATCATAAGAATTCTATTGCTACGATACGTAGACATCTGCAAACGCTATTCCTTGCAAGGAAGTTTCGCATTTACATTCATTTGATGTGTACACAAGGAATACATAACACTTCGCAAATCATATTCTATCTTACCATGAAACATAGAAATGAGATGCGATATCGCGTTTTAGAATCATAAAAACTCTATTAGCTACCATACGTAGACATCTGCAAACGCTATTTTCTTGCAAGGAAGTGTCGCATTTACTTTCATTTGAAGTGTAGACGAGGAATACATAACACTTCGCAAATCATATTCTATCTTCACCATGATGAAACATAGGAATGAGATGCGATATCGCGTTTTAAGAATCATAAAACTCTATTGCTACGAAACGTAGACATCTGCAAACGCTATTTCCTTGCAAGGAAATGTCGCATTTACATTCATTTGAATCGTAGACGAGGAATGCATAACACTTCGCAATGAATATTATATCTCATCATGTAACATAGAAATGAGATGCGATATCGCGTTTTAAGAAGCATTAGAACTCTATTGCTACGATACCTCGACATCTGCAGACGCTATTTCCTTGCAAGGAAGTGTCGCATTTACATTCATTTGAAGTGTTGACGAGGAATACATAACACTTCGCAAATCATATTGTATCTTACCATGAAACATAGAAATGAGATGCGATATCGCGTTTTAAGAAGCATTATAACTCTATTGCTACGATACCTAGACATCTGCAAACGCTATTTCCCAGCAAGGAAGTGTCGCATTTACATTCATTTGAAGTGTAGACGAGGAATACATAACACTTCGCAAATCATGATATATCTTAACATGAAACATAGAAATGAGATGCGATATCATGTTCTAAGAATCATAAGAATTCTATTGCTACGACACGTAGACATCTGCAAACGCTATTTCCTTGCAAGGAAGTTTCGCATTTACATTCATTTGATGTGTAGACGAGGAATACATAACACTTCGCAAATCATATTCTATCTTACCATGAAACATAGAAATGAGATGCGATATCGCGTTTTAAGAATCATAAAAACACTATTGCTACGATACGTAGACATCTGCAAACGCTATTTTCTTGCAAGGAAGTGTCGCATTTACATTCATTTGAAGTGTAGACGAGGAATACATAACACTTCGCAAATCATATTCTATCTTACCATGAAACATAGAAATGAGATGCGATATCGCGTTTTAAGAATCATAAAAACTCTATTGCTACGATACGTAGACATCTGCAAACGCTATTTCCTTGCAAGGAAATGTCGCATTTACATTCATTTGAATCGTAGACGAGGAATGCATAACACTTCGCAATGAATATTATATCTCATCATGAAACATAGAAATGAGATGCGATATCGCGTTTTAAGAAGCATTAGAACTCTATTGCTACGATACCTCGACATCTGCAGACGCTATTTCCTAGCAAGGAAGTGTCGCATTTACATACATTTGAAGTGTAGACGAGGAATACATGACACTTCGCAAATCATATTATATCTTACCATGAAACATAGAAATGAGATGCGATATCGCGTTCTAAGAATCATAAGAAATCTATTGCTACGATACGTAGACATCTGCAAACGCTATTTCCTTGCAAGGAAGTTTCGCATTTACATTCATTTGATGTGTAGACGAGGAATACATAACACTTCGCAAATCATATTCTATCTTACCATGAAACATAGAAATCAGATGCGATATCGCGTTTTAAGAATCATAAAAACTCTATTGCTACGATACGTAGACATCTGCAAACGCTATTTTCTTGCAAGGAAGTGTCGCATTCACATTCATTTGATGTGTAGACGAGGAATACATGACACTTCGCAAATCATATTATATCTTACCATGAAACATAGTAATGACATGCGATATTGCGTTTTAAGAATCATAAGAACTCTATTGCTACGATACGTAGACATCTGCAAACGCTATTTCCTTGCAAGGAAGTGTCGCATCTACATTCATTTGATGTGTAGACGAGGAATACATAACACTTCGCAAATCATATTATATCTTACCATGAAACATAGAAATGTGATGCGATATCGCGTTTTAAGAGGCATTAGAACTCTATTGCTACGATACCTAGACATCTGCAGACGCTATTTCCTAGCAAGGAAGTGTCGCATTTACATTCATTTGAAGTGTAGACGAGGAATACATGACACTTCGCAAATCATATTATATCTTACCATGAAACATAGAAATGAGATGCGATATCGCGTTTTAAGAGGCATTAGAACTCTATTGCTACGATACCTCGACATGTGCAGACGCTATTTCCTAGCAAGGAAGTGTCGCATTTACATTCATTTGAAGTGTGTACGAGGAATACATGACACTTCGCAAATCATATTATATCTTACCATGAAACATAGAAATGACATGCGATATCGCGTTTTAAGAAGCATTAGAAATCTATTGCTACGATACGTAGACATCTGCAAACGCTATTTCCTTGCAAGGAAGTGTCGCATCTACATTCATTTGATGTGTAGACGAGGAATACATAACACTTCGCAAATCATATTATATCTTACCATGAAACATAGAAATGAGATGCGATATCGCGTTTTAAGAATCATAAGAACTCTATTGCTACGATACGTAGACATCTGCAAACGCTATTTCCTAGCAAGGAAGTGTCGCATTTACATTCATTTGAAGTGTAGACGAGGAATACATGAGACTTCGCAAATCATATTATATCTTACCATGAAACATAGAAATGAGATGCGATATCGCGTTTTAAGAGGCATTAGAACTCTATTGCTACGATACCTCGACATGTGCAGACGCTATTTCCTAGCAAGGAAGTGTCGCATTTACATTCATTTGAAGTGTGTACGAGGAATACATGACACTTCGCAAATCATATTATATCTTACCATGAAACATAGAAATGACATGCGATATCGCGTTTTAAGAAGCATTAGAAATCTATTGCTACGATACGTAGACATCTGCAAACGCTATTTCCTTGCAAGGAAGTGTCGCATCTACATTCATTTGATGTGTAGACGAGGAATACATAACACTTCGCAAATCATATTATATCTTACCATGAAACATAGAAATGAGATGCGATATCGCGTTTTAAGAATCATAAGAACTCTATTGCTACGATACGTAGACATCTGCAAACGCTATTTCCTAGCAAGGAAGTGTCGCATTTACATTCATTTGAAGTGTTGACGAGGAATACATAACACTTCGCAAATCATATTGTATCTTACCATGAAACATAGAAATGAGATGCGATATCGCGTTTTACGAAGCATTAGGACTCTATTGCTACGATACCTAGACATCTGCAGACGCTATTTCCTAGCAAGGAAGTGTCGCATTCACATTCAGTTGAAGTGTAGACGAGGAATACATGACAATTCGCAAATCATACTATATCTTACCATGAAACATAGAAATGAGATGCGATATCGCGTCTTAAGAAGCATTAGTACTCTATTGCTACGATACCTAGACATCTGCAGACGCTATTTCCTTTCAAGGAAGTGTCGCATTTACATTCATTTGAAGTGTAGACGAGGAATACATGACACATCGCAAATCATATTATATCTTACCATGAAACATAGAAATGACATGCGATATCGCGTTTTAAGAAGCATTAGAAATCTATTGCTACGATACGTAGACATCTGCAAACGCTATTTCCTTGCAAGGAAGTGTCGCATCTACATTCATTTGATGTGTAGACGAGGAATACATGACACTTCGCAAATCATATTATATCTTACCATGAAACATAGAAATGAGATGCGATATCGCGTTTTAAGAGGCATTAGAACTCTATTGCTACGATACCTCGACATGTGCAGACGCTATTTCCTAGCAAGGAAGTGTCGCATTTACATTCATTTGAAGTGTGTACGAGGAATACATGACACTTCGCAAATCATATTATATCTTACCATGAAACATAGAAATGACATGCGATATCGCGTTTTAAGAAGCATTAGAAATCTATTGCTACGATACGTAGACATCTGCAAACGCTATTTCCTTGCAAGGAAGTGTCGCATCTACATTCATTTGATGTGTAGACGAGGAATACATAACACTTCGCAAATCATATTATATCTTACCATGAAACATAGAAATGAGATGCGATATCGCGTTTTAAGAATCATAAGAACTCTATTGCTACGATACGTAGACATCTGCAAACGCTATTTCCTAGCAAGGAAGTGTCGCATTTACATTCATTTGAAGTGTAGACGAGGAATACATGAGACTTCGCAAATCATATTATATCTTACCATGAAACATAGAAATGAGATGCGATATCGCGTTTTAAGAGGCATTAGAACTCTATTGCTACGATACCTCGACATGTGCAGACGCTATTTCCTAGCAAGGAAGTGTCGCATTTACATTCATTTGAAGTGTGTACGAGGAATACATGACACTTCGCAAATCATATTATATCTTACCATGAAACATAGAAATGACATGCGATATCGCGTTTTAAGAAGCATTAGAAATCTATTGCTACGATACGTAGACATCTGCAAACGCTATTTCCTTGCAAGGAAGTGTCGCATCTACATTCATTTGATGTGTAGACGAGGAATACATAACACTTCGCAAATCATATTATATCTTACCATGAAACATAGAAATGAGATGCGATATCGCGTTTTAAGAATCATAAGAACTCTATTGCTACGATACGTAGACATCTGCAAACGCTATTTCCTAGCAAGGAAGTGTCGCATTTACATTCATTTGAAGTGTTGACGAGGAATACATAACACTTCGCAAATCATATTGTATCTTACCATGAAACATAGAAATGAGATGCGATATCGCGTTTTACGAAGCATTAGGACTCTATTGCTACGATACCTAGACATCTGCAGACGCTATTTCCTAGCAAGGAAGTGTCGCATTCACATTCAGTTGAAGTGTAGACGAGGAATACATGACAATTCGCAAATCATACTATATCTTACCATGAAACATAGAAATGAGATGCGATATCGCGTCTTAAGAAGCATTAGTACTCTATTGCTACGATACCTAGACATCTGCAGACGCTATTTCCTTTCAAGGAAGTGTCGCATTTACATTCATTTGAAGTGTAGACGAGGAATACATGACACATCGCAAATCATATTATATCTTACCATGAAACATAGAAATGACATGCGATATCGCGTTTTAAGAAGCATTAGAAATCTATTGCTACGATGCGTAGACATCTGCAAACGCTATTTCCTTGCAAGGAAGTGTCGCATTTACATTCATTTGAAGTGTCGACAAGAAATACATAACACTTCGCAAATCATATTATATCTTACCATGAAACATAGAAATGAGATGCGATATCGCGTTTTAAGAGGCATTAGAACTCTATTGCTAAGATGCCTAGACATCTGCAGACGCTATTTCCTAGCAAGGAAGTGTCGCATTTACATTCATTTGAAGTGTAGACGAGGAATACATGACACTTCGCAAATCATATTATATCTTACCATGAAACATAGAAATGAGATGCGATATCGCGTTTTAAGAAGCATTAGTACTCTATTGCTACGATACCTAGACATCTGCAGACGCTATTTCCTTTCAAGGAAGTGTCGCATTTACATTCATTTGAAGTGTAGAGGAGGAATACATGACACATCGCAAATCATATTATATCTTACCATGAAACATAGAAATGAGATGCGAAATCGCGTTTTAAGAAGCATTAGAAATCTATTGCTACGATGCGTAGACATCTGCAAACGCTATTTCCTTGCAAGGAAGTGTCGCATTTACATTCATTTGAAGTGTCGACGAGAAATACATAACACTTCGCAAATCATATTATATCTTACCATGAAACATAGAAATGTGATGCGATATCGCGTTTTAAGAGGCATTAGAACTCTATTGCTACGATACCTAGACATCTGCAGACGCTATTTCCTAGCAAGGAAGTGTCGCATTTACATTCATTTGAAGTGTAGACGAGGAATACATGACACTTCGCAAATCATATTATATCTTACCATGAAACATAGAAATGAGATGCGATATCGCGTTTTAAGAAGCATTAGTACTCTATTGCTACGATACCTAGACATCTGCAGACGCTATTTCCTTTCAAGGAAGTGTCGCATTTACATTCATTTGAAGTGTAGACGAGGAATACATGACACATCGCAAATCATATTATATCTTACCATGAAACATAGAAATGAGATGCGAAATCGCGTTTTAAGAAGCATTAGAAATCTATTGCTACGATGCGTAGACATCTGCAAACGCTATTTCCTTGCAAGGAAGTGTCGCATTTACATTCATTTGAAGTGTCGACGAGAAATACATAACACTTCGCAAATCATATTATATCTTACCATGAAACATAGAAATGTGATGCGATATCGCGTTTTAAGAGGCATTAGAACTCTATTGCTACGATACCTAGACATCTGCAGACGCTATTTCATAGCAAGGAAGTGTCGCATTTACATTCATTTGAAGTGTAGACGAGGAATACATGACACTTCGCAAATCATATTATATCTTACCATGAAACATAGAAATGAGATGCGATATCGCGTTTTAAGAAGCATTAGAACACTATTGCTACGATACCTAGACATCTGCAGACGCTATTTCCTAGCAAGGAAGTGTCGCATTTACATTCATTTGAAGTGTAGACGAGGAATACATGACTCTTCGCAAATCATATTATATCTTACCATGAAACATAGAAATGAGATGCGATATCGCGTTCTAAGAATCATAAGAACTCTATTGCTACGATACGTAGACATCTGCAAACGCTATTTCCTTGGAAGGAAATGTCGCATTTACATTCATTTGAATCGTAGACGAGGAATGCATAACACTTCGCAATGAATATTATATCTTATCATGAAACATAGAAATCAGATGCGATATCGCGTTTTAAGAAGCATTAGAACTCTATTGCTACGATACCTCGACATGTGCAGACGCTATTTCCTAGCAAGGAAGTGTCGCATTTACATTCATTTGAAGTGTAGACGAGGAATACATGACACTTCGCAAATCATATTATATCTTACCATGAAACATAGAAATGACATGCGATATCGCGTTTTAAGAAGCATTAGAAATCTATTGCTACGATACGTAGACATCTGCAAACGCTATTTCCTTGCAAGGAAGTGTCGCATCTACATTCATTTGATGTGTAGACGAGGAATACATAACACTTCGCAAATCATATTATATCTTACCATGAAACATAGAAATGAGATGCGATATCGCGTTTTAAGAATCATAAGAACTCTATTGCTACGATACGTAGACATCTGCAAACGCTATTTCCTTGCAAGGAAGTGTCGCATTTACATTCATTTGAAGTGTTGACGAGGAATACATAACACTTCGCAAATCATATTGTATCTTACCATGAAACATAGAAATGAGATGCGATATCGCGTTTTAAGAAGCATTAGAACTCTATTGCTACGATACCTAGACATCTGCAGACGCTATTTCCTAGCAAGGAAGTGTCGCATTCACATTCAGTTGAAGTGTAGACGAGGAATACATGACACTTCGCAAATCATATTATATCTTACCATGAAACATAGAAATGAGATGCGATATCGCGTTTTAAGAAGCATTAGTACTCTATTGCTACGATACCTAGACATCTGCAGACGCTATTTCCTTTCAAGGAAGTGTCGCATTTACATTCATTTGGAGTGTAGACGAGGAATACATGACACATCGCGAATCATATTATATCTTACCATGAAACATAGAAATGAGATGCGAAATCGCGTTTTAAGAAGCATTAGAAATCTATTGCTACGATGCGTAGACATCTGCAAACGCTATTTCCTTGCAAGGAAGTGTCGCATTTACATTCATTTGAAGTGTCGACGAGAAATACATAACACTTCGCAAATCATATTATATCTTACCATGAAACATAGAAATGAGATGCGATATCGCGTTTTAAGAGGCATTAGAACTCTATTGCTACGATACCTAGACATCTGCAGACGCTATTTCCTAGCAAGGAAGTGTCGCATTTACATTCATTTGAAGTGTAGACGAGGAATACATGACTCTTCGCAAATCATATTATATCTTACCATGAAATATAGAAATGAGATGCGATATCGCGTTCTAAGAATCATAAGAACTCTATTGCTACGATACGTAGACATCTGCAAACGCTATTTCCTTGGAAGGAAATGTCGCATTTACATTCATTTGAATCGTAGACGAGGAATGCATAACACTTCGCAATGAATATTATATCTTATCATGAAACATAGAAATCAAATGCGATATCGCGTTTTAAGAAGCATTAGAACTCTATTGCTACGATACCTCGACATGTGCAGACGCTATTTCCTAGCAAGGAAGTGTCGCATTTACATTCATTTGAAGTGTAGACGAGGAATACATGACACTTCGCAAATCATATTATATCTTACCATGAAACATAGAAATGACATGCGATATCGCGTTTTAAGAAGCATTAGAAATCTATTGCTACGATACGTAGACATCTGCAAACGCTATTTCCTTGCAAGGAAGTGTCGCATCTACATTCATTTGATGTGTAGACGAGGAATACATAACACTTCGCAAATCATATTATATCTTACCATGAAACATAGAAGTGAGATGCGATATCGCGTTTTAAGAAGCATTAGAACACTATTGCTACGATACCTAGACATCTGCAGACGCTATTTCCTAGCAAGGAAGTGTCGCATTTACATTCATTTGAAGTGTAGACGAGGAATACATGACTCTTCGCAAATCATATTATATCTTACCATGAAACATAGAAATGAGATGCGATATCGCGTTTTAAGAAGCATTAGAACTCTATTGCTACGATACCTAGACATCTGCAGACGCAATTTCCTAGCAAGGAATTGTCGCATTCATATTCATTTGAAGTGTAGACGAGGAATACATGACACTTCGCAAATCATATTATATCTTACCATGAAACATAGAAATGAGATGCGATATCGCGTTCTAAGAATCATAAGAATTCTATTGCTACGATACGTAGACACCTGCAAACGCTATTTCCTTGCAAGGAAGTTTCGCATTTACATTCATTTGATGTGTAGACGAGGAATACATAACACTTCGCAAATCATATTCTATCTTACCATGAAACATAGAAATGAGATGCGATATCGCGTTTTAAGAATCATAAAAACTCTATTGCTACGATACGTAGACATCTGCAAACGCTATTTTCTTGCAAGGAAGTGTCGCATTCACATTCATTTGATGTGTAGACGAGGAATACATGACACTTCGCAAATCATATTATATCTTACCATGAAACATAGTAATGACATGCGATATTGCGTTTTAAGAAGCATTAGAAATCTATTGCTACGATACGTAGACATCTGCAGACGCTATTTCCTAGCAAGGAAGTGTCGCATTTACATTCATTTGAAGTGGAGACGAGGAATACATGACACTTCGCAAATCATATTATATCTCACCATGAAACATAGAAATGACATGCGATATCGCGTTTTAAGAAGCATCAGAAATCTATTGCTACGATACGTAGACATCTGCAAACGCTATTTCCTTGCAAGGAAGTGTCGCATCTACATTCCTTTGAAGTGTAGACGAGGAATGCATAACACTTCGCAAATCATATTATATCTTACCATGAAACATAGAAATGAGATGCGATATCGCGTTCTAAGAATCATAAGAACTCTATTGCTACGATACGTAGACATCTGCAAACGCTATTTCCTTGGAAGGAAATGTCGCATTTACATTCATTTGAATCGTAGACGAGGAATGCATAACACTTCGCAATGAATATTATATCTTATCATGAAACATAGAAATCAAATGCGATATCGCGTTTTAAGAAGCATTAGAACTCTATTGCTACGATACCTCGACATGTGCAGACGCTATTTCCTAGCAAGGAAGTGTCGCATTTACATTCATTTGAAGTGTAGACGAGGAATACATGACACTTCGCAAATCATATTATATCTTACCATGAAACATAGAAATGACATGCGATATCGCGTTTTAAGAAGCATTAGAAATCTATTGCTACGATACGTAGACATCTGCAAACGCTATTTCCTTGCAAGGAAGTGTCGCATCTACATTCATTTGATGTGTAGGCGAGGAATACATAACACTTCGCAAATCATATTATATCTTACCATGAAACATAGAAATGAGATGCGATATCGCGTTTTAAGAATCATAAGAACTCTATTGCTACGATACGTAGACATCTGCAAACGCTATTTCCTTGCAAGGAAGTGTCGCATTTACATTCATTTGAAGTGTTGACGAGGAATACATAACACTTCGCCAATCATATTGTATCTTACCATGAAACATAGAAATGAGATGCGATATCGCGTTTTACGAAGCATTAGAACTCTATTGCTACGATACCTAGACATCTGCAGACGCTATTTCCTAGCAAGGAAGTGTCGCATTCACATTCAGTTGAAGTGTAGACGAGGAATACATGACACTTCGCAAATCATATTATATCTTACCATGAAACATAGAAATGAGATGGGATATCGCGTTTTAAGAAGCATTAGTACTCTATTGTTACGATACCTAGACATCTGCAGACGCTATTTCCTTGCAAGGAAGTGTCGCATTTACATTCATTTGAAGTGTCGACGAGAAATACATAACACTTCGCAAATCATATTATATCTTACCATGAAACATAGAAATGAGATGCGATATCGCGTTTTAAGAGGCATTAGAACTCTATTGCTACGATACCTAGACATCTGCAGACGCTATTTCCTAGCAAGGAAGTGTCGCATTTACATTCATTTGAAGTGTAGACGAGGAATACATGACACTTCGCAAATCATATTATATCTTACCATGAAACATAGAAATGAGATGCGATATCGCGTTTTAAGAAGCATTAGAACTCTATTGCTACGATACCTAGACATCTGCAGACGCTATTTCCTAGCAAGGGATTGTCGCATTCATATTCATTTGAAGTGTAGACGAGGAATACATGACACTTCGCAAATCATATTATATCTTACCATGAAACATAGTAATGACATGCGATATTGCGTTTTAAGAAGCATTAGAAATCTATTGCTACGATACGTAGACATCTGCAAACGCTATTTCCTAGCAAGGAAGTGTCGCATTTACATTCCTTTGAAGTGTAGACGAGGAATACATAACACTTCGCAAATCATATTATATCTTACCATGAAACATAGAAATGAGATGCGATATCGCGTTCTAAGAATCATAAGAATTCTATTGCTACGATACGTAAACATCTGCAAACGCTATTTCCTTGCAAGGAAGTGTCGCATTTACATTCATTTGAAGTGTCGACGAGGAATACATGACACTTCGCAAATCATATTATATCTTACCATGAAACATAGAAATGACATGCGATATCGCGTTTTAAGAAGCATTAGAAATCTATTGCTACGATACGTAGACATCTGCAAACGCTATTTCCTTGCAAGGAAGTGTCGCATCTACATTCATTTGATGTGTAGACGAGGAATACATAACACTTCGCAAATCATATTATATCTTACCATGAAACATAGAAATGAGATGCGATATCGCGTTTTAAGAATCATAAGAACTCTATTGCTACGATACGTAGACATCTGCAAACGCTATTTCCTTGCAAGGAAGTGTCGCATTTACATTCATTTGAAGTGTTGACGAGGAATACATAACAGTTCGCAAATCATATTGTATCTTACCATGAAACATAGAAATGAGATGCGATATCGCGTTTTAAGAAGCATTAGAACTCTATTGCTACGATACCTAGACATCTGCAAACGCTATTTCCCAGCAAGGAAGTGTCGCATTTACATTCATTTGAAGTGTAGACGAGGAATACATAACACTTCGCAAATCATAATATATCTTACCATGAAACATAGAAATGAGATGCGATATCGCGTTCTAAGAATCATAAGAATTCCATTGCTACCATACGTAGACATCTGCAAACGCTATTTCCTTGCAAGGAAGTTTCGCATTTAGATTCATTTGATGTGTAGACGAGGAATACATAACACTTCGCAAATCATATTCTATCTTACCATGAAACGTAGAAATGAGATGCGATATCGCGTTTTAAGAATCATAAAAACTCTATTGCTACGATACGTAGACATCTGCAAACGCTATATTCTTGCAAGGAAGTGTCGCATTTACATTCATTTGAAGTGTAGACGAGGAATACATAACACTTCGCAAACCATATTCTATCTTACCATGAAACATAGAAATGAGATGCGATATCGCGTTTTAAGAATCATAAAAACTCTATTGCTACGATACGTAGACATCTGCAAACGCTATTTCCTTGCAAGGAAGTGTCGCATTTACATTCATTTGAAGTGTTGACGAGGAATACATAACAGTTCGCAAATCATATTGTATCTTACCATGAAACATAGAAATGAGATGCGATATCGCGTTTTAAGAAGCATTAGAACTCTATTGCTACGATACCTCGTCATCTGCAGACCCTATTTCCTTGCAAGGAAATGTCGCATTTACATTCATTTGAATCGTAGACGGGGAATGCATAACACTTCGCAATGAATATTATATCTCATCATGAAACATAGAAATGAGATGCGATATCGCGTTTTAAGAAGCATTAGAACTCTATTGCTACGATACCTCGACATCTGCAGACGCTATTTCCTAGCAAGGAAGTGTCGCATTTACATTCATTTGAAGTGTAGACGAGGAATACATGACACTTCGCAAATCATATTATATCTTACCATGAAACATAGAAATGAGATGCGATATCGCGTTCTAAGAATCATAAGAACTCTATTGCTACGATACGTAGACATCTGCAAACGCTATTTCCTTGGAAGGAAATGTCGCATTTACATTCATTTGAATCGTAGACGAGGAATGCATAACACTTCGCAATGAATATTATATCTTATCATGAAACATAGAAATCAGATGCGATATCGCGTTTTAAGAAGCATTAGAACTCTATTGCTACGATACCTCGACATGTGCAGACGCTATTTCCTAGCAAGGAAGTGTCGCATTTACATTCATTTGAAGTGTAGACGAGGAATACATGACACATCGCAAATCATATTATATCTTACCATGAAACATAGAAATGAGATGCGAAATCGCGTTTTAAGAAGCATTAGAAATCTATTGCTACGATGCGTAGACATCTGCAAACGCTATTTCCTTGCAAGGAAGTGTCGCATTTACATTCATTTGAAGTGTCGACGAGAAATACATAACACTTCGCAAATCATATTATATCTTACCATGAAACATAGAAATGTGATGCGATATCGCGTTTTAAGAGGCATTAGAACTCTATTGCTACGATACCTAGACATCTGCAGACGCTATTTCCTAGCAAGGAAGTGTCGCATTTACATTCATTTGAAGTGTAGACGAGGAATACATGACACTTCGCAAATCATATTATATCTTACCATGAAACATAGAAATGAGATGCGATATCGCGTTTTAAGAAGCATTAGAACACTATTGCTACGATACCTAGACATCTGCAGACGCTATTTCCTAGCAAGGAAGTGTCGCATTTACATTCATTTGAAGTGTAGAGGAGGAATACATGACTCTTCGCAAATCATATTATATCTTACCATGAAACATAGAAATGAGATGCTATATCGCGTTTTAAGAAGCATTAGAACTCTATTGCTACGATACCTAGACATCTGCAGACGCTATTTCCTAGCAAGGAATTGTCGCATTCATATTCATTTGAAGTGTAGACGAGGAATACATGACACTTCGCAAATCATATTATATCTTACCATGAAACATAGAAATGAGATGCGATATCGCGTTTTAAGAATCATAAGAACTCTATTGCTACGATACGTAGACATCTGCAAACGCTATTTCCTTGCAAGGAAGTGTCGCATTTACATTCATTTGAAGTGTTGACGAGGAATACATAACAGTTCGCAAATCATATTGTATCTTACCATGAAACATAGAAATGAGATGCGATATCGAGTTTTAAGAAGCATTAGAACTCTATTGCTACGATACCTCGACATCTGCAGACCCTATTTCCTTGCAAGGAAATGTCGCATTTACATTCATTTGAATCGTAGACGGGGGAATGCATAACACTTCGCAATGAATATTATATCTCATCATGAAACATAGAAATGAGATGCGATATCGCGTTTTAAGAAGCATTAGAACTCTATTGCTACGATACCTCGACATCTGCAGACGCTATTTCCTAGCAAGGAAGTGTCGCATTTACATTCATTTGAAGTGTAGACGAGGAATACATGACACTTCGCAAATCATATTATATCTTACCATGAAACATAGAAATGAGATGCGATATCGCGTTCTAAGAATCATAAGAATTCTATTGCTACGATACGTAGACATCTGCAAACGCTATTTCCTTGCAAGGAAGTTTCGCATTTACATTCATTTGATGTGTAGACGAGGAATACATAACACTTCGCAAATCATATTCTATCTTACCATGAAACATAGAAATGAGATGCGATATCGCGTTTTAAGAATCATAAAAACTCTATTGCTACGATACGTAGACATCTGCAAACGCTATTTCCTTGCAAGGAAGTGTCGCATTTACATTCATTTGAAGTGTTGACGAGGAATACATAACACTTCGCAAATCATATTGTATCTTACCATGAAACATAGAAATGAGATGCGATATCGCGTTTTAAGAGGCATTAGAACTCTATTGCTACGATACCTAGACATCTGCAGACGCTATTTCCTTGCAAGGAAGTGTCGCATTTACATTCATTTGAAGTGTAGACGAGGAATACATGACACTTCGCAAATCATATTATATCTTACCATGAAACATAGAAATGAGATGCGATATCGCGTTTTAAGAAGCATTAGAACACTATTGCTACGATACCTAGACACCTGCAGACGCTATTTCCTAGCACGGAAGTGTCGCATTTACATTCATTTGAAGTGTAGACGCGGAATACATGACTCTTCGCAAATCATATTATATCTTACCATGAAACATAGAAATGAGATGCGATATCGCGTTTTAAGAAGCATTAGAACTCTATTGCTACGATACCTAGACATCTGCAGACGCTATTTCCTAGCAAGGAATTGTCGCATTCATATTCATTTGAAGTGTAGACGAGGAATACATGACACTTCGCAAATCATATTATATCTTACCATGAAACATAGTAATGACATGCGATATTGCGTTTTAAGAAGCATTAGAAATCTATTGCTACGATACGTGGACATCTGCAAACGCTATTTCCTAGCAAGGAAGTGTCGCATTTACATACCTTTGAAGTGTAGACGAGGAATACATAACACTTCGCAAATCATATTATATCTTACCATGAAACATAGAAATGAGATGCGATATCGCGTTCTAAGAATCATAAGAATTCTATTGCTACGATACGTAGACATCTGCAAACGCTATTTCCTTGCAAGGAAGTGTCGCATTTACATTCATTTGAAGTGTCGACGAGGAATACATAACACTTCGCAAATCATATTATATCTTACCATGAAACATAGAAATGAGATGCGATATCGCGTTTTAAGAGGCATTAGAACTCTATTGCTACGATACCTAGACATCTGCAGACGCTATTTCCTAGCAAGGAAGTGTCGCATTTACATTCATTTGAAGTGTAGACGAGGAATACATGACACTTCGCAAATCATATTATATCTTACCATGAAACATAGAAATGAGATGCGATATCGCGTTTTAAGAAGCATTAGAACACTATTGCTACGATACCTAGACATCTGCAGACGCTATTTCCTAGCAAGGAAGTGTCGCATTTACATTCATTTGAAGTGTAGACGAGGAATACATGACACTTCGCAAATCATATTATATCTTACCATGAAACATAGAAATGAGATGCGATATCGCGTTTTAAGAAGCATTAGAACTCTATTGCTACGATACCTAGACATCTCCAGACGCTATTTCCTAGCAAGGAATTGTCGCATTCATATTCATTTGAAGTGTAGACGAGGAATACATGACACTTCGCAAATCATATTATATCTTACCATGAAACATAGTAATGACATGCGATATTGCGTTTTAAGAAGCATTAGAAATCTATTGCTACGATACGTAGACATCTGCAAACGCTATTTTCTTGCAAGGAAGTGTCGCATTTACATTCATTTGGAGTGTAGACGAGGAATATATAACACTTCGCAAATCATATTCTATCTTACCATGAAACATAGAAATGAGATGCGATATCGCGTTTTAAGAATCATAAAAACTCTATTGCTACGATACGTAGACATCTGCAAACGCTATTTCCTTGCAAGGAAATGTCGCATTTACATTCATTTGAATCGTAGACGAGGAATGCATAACACTTCGCAATGAATGTTATATCTCAACATGAAACATAGAAATGAGATGCGATATCCCGTTTTAAGAAGCATTAGAAATCTATTGCTACGATACCTCGACATCTGCAGACGCTATTTCCTTGCAAGGAAGTGTCGCATTCACATTCATTTGAAGTGTAAACGAGGAATACATAACTCTTCGCAAATCATATTATATCTTACCATGAAACATAGAAATGAAAAGCGATATCGCGTTTTAAGAAGCATTAGAACTCTATTGCTACGATACCTAGACATCTGCAAACGCTATTTCCTAGCAAGGAAGTGTCGCATTTACATTCATTTGAAGTGTAGACGAGGAATACATAACACTTCGCAAATCATATTATATCCTACCATGGAACATAGAAATGAGATGCGATATCGCGTTTTAAGAAGCATTAGAACTCTATTGCTACGATACGTAGACATCTGCAAACGCTATTTCCTAGCAGGGAAGTGTCGCATTCACATTCATTTGAAGTGTAGACGAGGAATACATGACACTTCGCAAATCATATTATATCTTACCATGAAGCATAGAAATGAGATGCGATATCGCGTTTTAGGAAGCATTAGAAATCTATTGCTACGATAGGTAGACATCTGCAAACGCTATTTTCTTGCAAGGAAGTGTCGCATTTACATTCATTTGAAGTGTAGACGAGGAATACATAACACTTCGCAAATCATAATATATCTTACCATGAAACATAGAAATGAGATGCGATATCGCGTTTTAAGGATCATAAAAACTCTATTGTTACGATACGTAGACATCTGCAAACGCTATTTCCTTGCAAGGAAATGTCGCATTTACATTCATTTGAATCGTAGACGAGGAATGCATAACACTTCGCAATAAATATTATATCTTATCATGTAACATAGAAATGAGATGCGATATCGCGTTTTAAGAAGCATTAGAACACTATTTCTACGACACCTAGACATCTGCAGACGCTATTTCCTATCAAGGAAGTGTCGCATTTACATTCATTTGAAGTATAGACGAGGAATACATGACACTTCGCAAATCATATTATATCTTACCATGAAACATAGAAATGAGATGCGATATCGCGTTTTAAGAAGCACTAGAACACTATTGCTACAATACTTAGACATCTGCAAACGCTATTTCCTAGCAAGGAAGTGTCGCATTTACATTCATTTGAAGTGTCGACGAGGAATACATGACACTTCGCAAATCATATTATATCTTACCATGAAACATAGAAATGAGATGCGATATCGCGTTTTAAGAGGCATTAGAACTCTATTGCTACGATACCTAGACATCTGCAGACGCTATTTCCTAGCAAGGAAGTGTCGCATTTACATTCATTTGAAGTGTAGACGAGGAATACATGACACTTCGCAAATCATATTATATCTTACCATGAAACATAGAAATGAGATGCGATATCGCGTTTTAAGAAGCACTAGAACACTATTGCTACGATACTTAGTCATCTGGAGACGCTATTTCCTAGCAAGGAAGTGTCGCATTTACATTCATTTGAAGTGTAGACGAGGAATACATGACACTTCGCAAATCATATTATATCTTACCATGAAACATAGAAATGACATGCGATATCGCGTTTTAAGAAGCATTAGAAATCTATTGCTACGATACGTAGACATCTGCAAACGCTATTTCCTTGCAAGGAAGTGTCGCATCTACATTCATTTGGTGTGTAGACGAGGAATACATAACACTTCGCAAATCATATTATATCTTACCATGAAACATAGAAATGAGATGCGATATCGCGTTTTAAGAATCATAAGAACTCTATTGCTACGATACGTAGACATCTGCAAACGCTATTTCCTTGCAAGGAAGTGTCGCATTTACATTCATTTGAAGTGTAGACGAGGAATGCATAACACTTCGCAATGAATATTATATCTTACCATGAAACATAGAAATGAGATGCGATATCGCGTTTTAAGAAGCATTAGAAATCTATTGCTACGATGCGTAGACATCTGCAAACGCTATTTCCTTGCAAGGAAATGTTGCATTTACATTCATTTGAATCGTAGACGAGGAATGCATAACACTTCGCAATGAATATTATATCTTATCATGAAACATAGAAATGAGATGCGATATCGCGTTTTAAGAAACATTACAACGCTATTGCTACGATACCTTGACACCTGCAGACGCTATTTCCTAGCAAGGAAGTGTCGCGTTTACATTCAATTGAAGTTTAGGCGAGGAATACATAACACTTCGCCAATCATATTATATCTTACCATGAAACATAGAAATGAGATACGATATCACGTTTTAAGAAGCATTAGAACTCTATCCCTACGATACGTAGACATGTGCAAACGCTATTTCCTAGCAAGGAAGTGTCGCATTTACATTCATTTGAAGTGTAGACGAGGAATACATAACACTTCGCAAATCATATTATATCTTACCATGAAACATAGAATTGAGATGCGATATCGCGTTTTAAGAAGCATTAGAACTCTATTGCTACGATACCTAGACATCTGCAAACGCTATTTCCTTGCAAGGAAGTGTCGCATTTACATTCTTCTGAAGTGAATACGAGGTATACATAACACTTTACAATGAATATTATATCTTATCATGCAACATAGTAATGAGATGCGATATCGCGTTTTAAGAAGCATTAGAACTATACTGCTACGATACGTGGACATCTGCAACCGCTATTTCCGTGCAAGGAAGTGTCGCAATTACATTCATTTGAAGTGTAGACGAGGAATACATAACACTTCGCAAATCATATTATATCTTACCATGAAACATAGAAATGAGATGCGATATCGCGTCTTAAGAATCATAAGAACTCTGTTGCTACGATACGTAGAGATCTGCAAACGCTATTTCCTTGGAAGGAAGTGTCCCATTTACATTCTTCTGAAGTGAATACGAGGTATACATAACACTTTACAATGAATATTATATCTTATCATGCAACATAGTAATGAGATCCGATATCGCGTTTTAAGAACCATTAGAACAATATTTCTACGATAGGTAGATATCTGCAAACTCTATCTCATTGCAAGGAAGTGTCGCATTTACATTCATTTGAAGTGTAGACTAGGAATGCATAACAATTCGCAAATTATATAATATCTTACCATGAAACATAGAAATGAGATGCGATATCGCGTTTTAAGAAGCATTAGAACTCTATTGCTACGATACCTAGACATCTGCAGGCGCTATTTCCTAGCAAGGAAGTGTCGCATTTACATTCATTTGTAGTGTAGACGAGGAATACATGACACTTCGCAAGTCATATTATATCTTACCATGAAACATAGAAATGAAATGCGATATCGAGTTTTAAGAAGCACTAGAACACTATTGCTACGATAGGTAGACATCTGCAAACGCTATCTCCTTGCAAGGAAGTGTCGCATTTACATTCAATTGAAGTGTAGACGAGGAACACATAACACTTCGCAAATCATATTATGTCTTACCATGAAACATAATAATGAGATGCGATATCGCGTTTTAAGAAGCATTAGAACTCTATTGCTACGATACGTAGACACCTGCAGACGCTATTTCCTAGCAAGGAAGTGTCGCATTTACATTCACTTGAAGTGTAGACGAGGAATACATAACACTTAGCATATCATATTATTTCTTACCATGAAACATAGAAATGAGATGCGATATCGCGTTTTAAGAAGCATTAGAAATCTATTGCTACGATACGTAGACATCTGCAAACGCTATTTCCTTGCAAGGAAGTGTCGCATTTACATTCATTTGAAGTGTAGGCGAGGAATACATAACACTTCGCCAATCATATTATATCTTACCATGAAACATAGAAATGAGATACATTATCACGTTTTAAGAAGCATTAGAGCTCTATACCTACGATACGTAGACATCTGCAAACGCTATTTCCTACCAAGGAAGTGTCGCATTTACATTTATTTGAAGTGTAGACGAGGAATACATAACACTCCGCAATTCATATTATGTCTTACCATGAAACATAGAAATGAGATGCGATATCGCGTTTTAGGAATCATAAGAACTCTATTGCTACGATACGTAGACATCTGCAAACGCTATCTCATTGCAAGGAAGTGTCGCATTTACATTCATTTGAAGTGTAGACTAGGAATGCATAACACTTCGCAAATCATATTATATCTTACCATGAAACATAGAAATGAGATGCGATATCGCGTTTTAAGAAGCATTAGAACTCTATTGCTACGATACCTAGACATCTGCAGGCGCTATTTCCTAGCAAGGAAGTGTCGCATTTACATTCATTTGAAGTGTAGACGAGGAATACATGACACTTCGCAATTCATACTATATCTTACCATGAAACATAGAAATGATGTGCGATATCGCGTTTTAAGTATCATAAGAACTCTATTGCTACGATACGTAGACATCTGCAAACGCTATTTCCTTGCAAGGAAGTGTCGCATTTACATTCATTTGAAGTGTTGACGAGGAATACATAACACTTCGCAAATCATATTGTATCTTACCATGAAACATAGAAATGAGATGCGATAACGCGTTTTAAGAAGCATTAGAACTCTATTGCTACGATACCTAGACATCTGCAGACGCTATTTCCTAGCAAGGAAGTGTCGCATTTACATTCATTTGAAGTGTCGACGAGGAATACATAACACTTCGCAAATCATATTATATCTTACCATGAAACATAGAAATGAGATGCGATATCGCGTTTTAAGAGGCAATAGAACTCTATTGCTACGATACCTAGACATCTGCAGACGCTATTTCCTAGCAAGGAAGTGTCGCATTTACATTCATTTGAAGTGTAGACGAGGAATACATGACACTTCGCAAATCATATTATATCTTACCATGAAACATAGAAATGAGATGCGATATCGCGTTTTAAGAAGCATTAGAAATCTGTTGCTACGATGCGTAGACATCTGCAAACGCTATTTCCTTGCAAGGAAATGTCGCATTTACATTCATTTGAATCGTAGACGAGGAATGCATAACACTTCGCAATGAATATTATATCTTATCATGAAACATAGAAATAAGATGCGATATCGCGGTTTAAGAAGCATTGGAACTCTATTGCTACGATACCTCGACATCTGCAGACGCTATTTCCTAGCAAGGAAGTGTCGCATTTACATTCATTTGAAGTGTAAACGAGGAATACATGACACTTCGCAAATCATATTATATCTTACCATGAAACATAGAAATGAGATGCGATATCGCGTTTTAAGAAGCATTAGAACTCTATTGCTACGATACCTAGACATCTGCAGACGCTATTTCCTAGCAAGGAATTGTCTCATTCACATTCATTTGAAGTGTAGACGAGGAATACATGACACTTCGCAAATCATATTATATCTTACCATGAAACATAGTAATGACATGCGATATTGCGTTTTAAGAAGCATTAGAAATCTATTGCTACGATACGTAGACATCTGCAAACGCTATTTCCTAGCAAGGAAGTGTCACATTTACATTCCTTTGAAGTGTCGACGAGGAATACATAACACTTCGCAAATCATATTATATCTTACCATGAAACATAGAAATGAGATGCGAAATCGCGTTCTAAGAATCATAAGAATTCTATTGCTACGATACGTAGATATCTGCAAACGCTATTTCCTTGCAAGGAAGTGTCGCATTTGCATTCCTTTGAAGTGTAGACGAGGAATACATAACACTTCGCAAATCATATTATATCTTACCATGAAACATAGAAATGAGATGCGATATCGCGTTCTAAGAATCATAAGAATTCTATTGCTACGATACGTAGACATCTGCAAACGCTATTTCCTTGCAAGGAAGTGTCGCATCTACATTCCTTTGAAGTGTAGACGAGGAATACGTAACACTTCGCAAATCATATTATATCTTACCATGAAACATAGAAATGAGATGCGATATCGCGTTTTAAGAAGCATTAGAAATCTATTGCTACGATGCGTAGACATCTGCAAACGCTATTTCCTTGCAAGGAAATGTCGCATTTACATTCATTTGAATCGTAGACGAGGAATGCATAACACTTCGCAATGAATATTATATCTTATCATGAAACATAGAAATGAGATGCGATATCGCGTTTTAAGAAACATTAGAACTCTATTGCTACGATATCTAGACATCTGCAAACGCTATTTCCTTGCAAGGAAGTTTCGCATTTACATTCATTTGAAGTGTAGACGAGGAATACATAACACTTCGCAAATCATATTCTATCTTACCATGAAACATAGAAATGAGATGCGATATCGCGTTTTAAGAATCATAAAAACTCTATTGCTACGATACGTAGACATCTGCAAACGCTATTTCCTAGCAAGGAAGTGTCGCATTTACATTCATTTGATGTGTAGACGTGGAATGCATAACACTTCGCAAATCATATTATATCTTACCATGAAACATAGAAATGAGATGCGATATCGCGTATTAAGAAGCATTAGAAATCTATTGCTACGATACGTAGAGATCTGCAAACGCTATTTCCTAGCAAGGAAATGTCGCACTTACGTCCATTTCAATCGTAGACGAGGAATGCATAACACTTCGCAATGAAAATTCTATCTAATCATGAAACATAGGTATGAGATGGAATATCTCGTTTTAAGAAGCATTTGAACTCTATTGCTTCGATACGTAGACATCTGCAAACGCTATTTCCTAGCAAGGAAGTGTCGCATTTACATTCGTTTGAAGTGTAGACGAGGAATGCATAACACTTCGCAGATCATATTATATCTTACCATGAAACATAGTAATGAGATACGATATCACGTTTTAAGAAGCATTAGAACTCTATCCCTACGATACGTAGACATCTGCAAACGCTATTTCCTAGCAAGGAAGTGTCGCATTTACATTCATTTGAAGTGTAGACGAGGAATACATAACACTTCGCAAATCATATTATATCTTACCATGAAACATAGAATTGAGATGCGATATCGCGTTTTAAGAAGCATTAGAACTCTATTGCTACGATACGTAGACATCTGCAAACGCTATTTCCTTGCAAGGAAGTGTCGCATTTACATTCCTTTGAAGTGTAGACGAGGAATACATAACACTTCGCAAATCATATTATATCTTACCATGAAACATAGAAATGAGATGCGATATTGCGTTCTAAGAATCATAAGAATTCTATTGCTACGATACGTAGACATCTGCAAACGCTATTTCCTTGCAAGGAAGTTTCGCATTTACATTCATTTGAAGTGTAGACGAGGAATACATAACACTTCGCAAATCATATTCTATCTTACCATGAAACATAGAAATGAGATGCGATATCGCGTTTTAAGAATCATAAAAACTCTATTGCTACGATACGTAGACATCTGCAAACGCTATTTCCTTGCAAGGAAATGTCGCATTTACATTCATTTGGATCGTAGACGAGGAATGCATAACACTTCGCAATGAATATTATATCTCATCATGAAACATAGAAATGAGATGCGATATCGCGTTTTAAGAAGCATTAGAACTCTATTGCTACGATACCTCGACATCTGCAGACGCTATTTCCTTGCAAGGAAATGTCGCATTTACATTCATTTGAATCGTAGACGAGGAATGCATAACACTTCGCAATGAATATTATATCTCATCATGAAACATAGAAATGAGATGCGATATCGCGTTTTAAGAAGCATTAGAACTCTATCCCTACGATACGTAAACATCTGCAAACGCTATTTCCTAGCAAGGAAGTGTCGCGTTTACATTCAATTGAAGTTTAGGCGAGGAATACATAACACTTCGCCAATCATATTATATCTTACCATGAAACATAGAAATGAGATACGATATCACGTTTTAAGAATCATTAGAACTCTATCCCTACGATACGTAGACATCTGCAAACGCTATTTCCGTGCAAGGAAGTGTCGCAATTACATTCATTTGAAGTGTAGACGAGGAATACATAACACTTCGCAAATCATATTATATCTTACCATGAAACATAGAAATGAGATGCGATATCGTGTTTTAAGAAGCATTGGAAATCTATAGCTACGATACGTAGACATCTGCAAACGCTATTTCCTGGCAAGGAAGTGTCGCATTTACATTCATTTGAAGTGTAGACGAGGAATACATAACACTCCGCAATTCATATTATGTCTTACCATGAAACATAGAAATGAGATGCGATATCGCGTTTTAAGAATCATAAGAACCCTATTGCTACGATACGTAGACATCTGCAATCGCTATCTCATTGCAAGGAAGTGTCGCATTTACATTCATTTGAAGTGTAGACTAGGAATGCATAACACTTCGCAAAATCATATTATATCTTACCATGAAACATAGAAATGAGATGCGATATCGCGTTTTAAGAAGCATTAGAACTCTATTGCTACGATACCTAGACATCTGCAGGCGCTATTTCCTAGCAAGGAAGTGTCGCATTTACATTCATTTGAAGTGTAGACGAGGAATACATGACACTTCGCAAATCATACTATATCTTACCATGAAACATAGAAATGAGGTGCGATATCGCGTTTTAAGAAGCATTAGAACTCTATTGCTACGATACCTAGACATCTGCAGGCGCTATTTCCTAGCAAGGAAGTGTCGCATTTACATTCATTTGAAGTGTAGACGAGGAATACATGACACTTCGCAAGTCATATTATATCTTACCATGAAACATAGAAATGAAATGCGATATCGAGTTTTAAGAAGCACTAGAGCACTATTGCTACGATAGGTAGACATCTGCAAACGCTATCTCCTTGCAAGAAAGTCTCGCATTTACATTCAATTGAAGTGTAGACGAGGAATACATAACAATTCGCAAATCATATCATGTCTTACCATGAAACATAATAATGAGATGCGATATCGCGTTTGAAGAAGCATTAGAACACTATTGCTACGATACGTAGACACCTGCAGACGCTATTTCCTAGCAAGGAAGTGTCGCATTTACATTCACTTGAAGTGTAGACGAGGAATACATAACACTTAGCATATCATATTATTTCTTACCATGAAACATAGAAATCAGATGCGATATCGCGTTTTAAGAAGCATTAGAAATCTATTGCTACGATACGTAGACATCTGCAAACGCTATTTCCTTGCAAGGAAGTGTCGCATTTACATTCATTTGAAGTGTAGGCGAGGAATACATAACACTTCGCCAATCATATTATATCTTACCATGAAACATAGAAATGAGATACATTATCACGTTTTAAGAAGCATTAGAGCTCTATACCTACGATACGTAGACATCTGCAAACGCTATTTCCTAGCAAGGAAGTGTCGCATTTACATTTATTTGAAGTGTAGACGAGGAATACATAACACTCCGCAATTCATATTATGTCTTACCATGAAACATAGAAATGAGATGCGATATCGCGTTTTAAGAATCATAAGAACTCTATTGCTACGATACGTAGACATCTGCAAACGCTATCTCATTGCAAGGAAGTGTCGCATTTACATTCATTTGAAGTGTAGACTAGGAATGCATAACACCTCGCAAATCATATTATATCTTACCATGAAACATAGAAATGAGATGCGATATCGCGTTTTAAGAAGCATTAGAACTCTATTGCTACGATACCTAGACATCTGCAGGCGCTATTTCCTAGCAAGGAAGTGTCGCATTTACATTCATTTGAAGTGTAGACGAGGAATACATGACACTTCGCAAATCATACTATATCTTACCATGAAACATAGAAATGAGGTGCGATATCGCGTTTTAAGAAGTATAAGAACTCTATTGCTACGATACGTAGACATCTGCAAACGCTATTTCTTTGCAGGGAAGTGTCGCATTCACATTCATTTGAAGTGTAGACGAGGAATACATAACTCTTCGCAAATCATATTATATCTTACCATGAAACATAGAAATGAGATGCGATATCGCGTTTTAAGAAGCATTAGAACTCTATTGCTACGATACCTAGACATCTGCAAACGCTATTTCCTAGCAAGGAAGTGTCGCATTTACATTCAATTGAAGTGTAGACGAGGAATACATGACACATCGCAAATCATATTATATCTTACCATGAAACATAGAAATGAGATGCGATATCGCGTTTTAAGAAGCATTAGAAACCTATTGCTACGATTCGTAGACATCTGCAAACGCTATTTCCTTGCAAGGCAGTGTCGCATTTACGTTCATTTGAAGTGTAGACGAGGAATACATAGCACTTCGCAAATCATATAATATCTTACCATGAAACATAGAAATGAGATGCGATATCGCGTTTTAAGAATCACAAGAACACTATTGCTACGATACGTAGACATTTGCAAACGCTATTTCCTTGCAAGGAAGTGTCGCATTTACATTCATTTGAAGTGTAGACGAGGAATACATAAAACTTCGCAAATCATATTATATCTTACCATGAAACATAGAAATGAGATGCGATATCGCGTTTTAAGAAGCATTAGAAATCTATTGCTACGATACGTAGACATCTGCAAACGCTATTTCCTTGCAAGGAAGTGTCGCATCTACATTCCTTTGAAGTGTAGACGAGGAATACATAACACTTCGCAAATCATATTATATCTTACCATGAAACATAGAAATGAGATGCGATATCGCGTTTTAAGAAGCATTAGAAATCTGTTGCTACGATGCGTAGACATCTGCAAACGCTATTTCCTTGCAAGGAAATGTCGCATTTACATTCATTTGAATCGTAGACGAGGAATGCATAACACTTCGCAATGAATATTATATCTTATCATGAAACATAGAAATGAGATGCGATATCGCGTTTTAAGAAACATTAGAACTCTATTGCTACGATACCTAGACATCTGCAGACGCTATTTCCTAGAAAGGAAGTGTCGCATTTACATTCATTTGAAGTGTAAACGAGGAATACATGACACTTCGCAAATCATATTATATCTTACCATGAAACATAGAAATGAGATGCGATATCGCGTTTTAAGAAGCATTGGAACTCTATTGCTACGATACCTCGACATCTGCAGACGCTATTTCCTAGCAAGGAAGTGTCGCATTTACATTCATTTGCAGTGTAGACGAGGAATACATGACACTTCGCAAATCATATTATATCTTACCATGAAACATAGAAATGAGATGCGATATCGCGTTTTAAGATGCATTGGAACCCTATTGCTACGATACCTCGACATCTGCAGACGCTATTTCCTAGCAAGGTAGTGTCGCATTTACATTCATTTGAAGTGTAGACGAGGAATACATGACACTTCGCAAATCATATTATATCTTACCATGAAACATAGAAATGAGATGCGATATCGCGTTTTAAGAAGCATTAGAACACTATTGCTACGATACCTAGACATCTGCAGACGCTATTTCCTAGCAAGGAAGTGTCGCATTCACATTCATTTGAAGTGTAGGCGAGGAATACATGACACTTCGCAAATCATATTATATCTTACCATGAAACATAGTAATGACATGCGATATTGCGTTTTAAGAAGCATTAGAAATCTATTGCTACGATACGTAGACATCTGCAAACGCTATTTCCTAGCAAGGAAGTGTCGCATTTACATTCCTTTGAAGTGTAGACGAGGAATACATAACACTTCGCAAATCATTTTATATTTTACTATGAAACATAGAAATGAGATGCGATATCGCGTTCTAAGAATCATAAGAATTCTATTGCTACGATACGTAGACATCTGCAAACGCTATTTCCTTGCAAGGAAGTGTCGCATTTACATTCCTTTGCAGTGTAGACGAGGAATACATAACACTTCGCAAATCATATTATATCTTACCATGAAACATAGAAATGAGATGCGATATCGCGTTCTAAGAATCATAAGAATTCTATTGCTACGATACGTAGACATCTGCAAACGCTATTTCCTTGCAAGGAAGTTTCGCATTTACATTCATTTGAAGTGTAGACGAGGAATACATAACACTTCGCAAATGATATTCTATCTTACCATGAAACATAGAAATGAGATGCGATATCGCGTTTTAAGAATCATAAAAACTCTATTGCTACGATACGTAGACATCTGCAAACGCTATTTCCTTGCAAGGAAATGTCGCATTTACATTCATTTGAATCGTAGACGAGGAATGCATAACACTTCGCAATGAATATTATATCTCATCATGAAACATAGAAATGAGATGCGATATCGCGTTTTAAGAAGCATTAGAACTCTATTGCTACGATACCTCGACATCTGCAGACGCTATTTCCTTGCAAGGAAATGTCGCATTTACATTCATTTGAATCGTAGACGAGGAATGCAGAACACTTCGCAATGAATATTATGTCTCATCATGAAACATAGAAATGAGATGCGATATCGCGTTTTAAGAAGCATTAGAACTCTATCCCTACGATACGTAAACATCTGCAAACGCTATTTCCTAGCAAGGAAGTGTCGCGTTTACATTCAATTGAAGTTTAGGCGAGGAATACATAACACTTCGCCAATCATATTATATCTTACCATGAAACATAGGAATGAGATACGATATCACGTTTTAAGAATCATTAGAACTCTATCCCTACGATACGTAGACATCTGCAAACGCTATTTCCTAGCAAGGAAGTGTCGCATTTACATTCATTTGATGTGTAGACGATGAATGCATAACACTTCGCAAATCATATTATATCTTACCATGAAACATAGAAATGAGATGCGATATCGCGTATTAAGAAGCATTAGAAATCTATTGCTACGATACGTAGACATCTGCAAACGCTATTTCCTAGCAAGGAAATGTCGCACTTACGTCCATTTCAATCGTAGACGAGGAATGCATAACACTTCGCAATGAAAATTATATCTAATCATGAAACATAGGTATGAGATGGAATATCTCGTTTTAAGAAGCATTTGAACTCTATTGCTTCGAAACGTAGACATCTGCAAACGGTATTTCCTAGCAAGGAAGTGTCGCATTTACATTCGTTTGAAGTGTAGACGAGGAATGCATAACACTTCGCAAATCATATTATATCTTACCATGAAACATAGTAATGAGATACGATATCACGTTTTAAGGAGCATTAGAACTCTATCCCTACGATACGTAGACATCTGCAAACGCTATTTCCTAGCAAGGAAGTGTCGCATTTACATTCATTTGAAGTGTAGACGAGGAATACATAACACTTCGCAAATCATATTATATCTTACCATGAAACATAGAATTGAGATGCGATATCGCGTTTTAAGAAGCATTAGAACTCTATTGCTACGATACCTAGACATCTGCAAACGCTATTTCCTTGCAAGGAAGTGTCGCATCTACATTCCTTTGAAGTGTAGACGAGGAATACATAACACTTCGCAAATCATATTATATCTTACCATGAAACATAGAAATGAGATGCGATGTCGCGTTTTAAGAAGCATTAGAAATCTGTTGCTACGATGCGTAGACATCTGCAAACGCTATTTCCTTGCAAGGAAATGTTGTATTTACATTCATTTGAATCGTAGACGAGGAATGCATAACACTTCGCAATGAATATTATATCTTATCATGAAACATAGAAATGAGATGCGATATCGCGTTTTAAGAAACATTAGAACTCTATTGCTACGATACCTAGACATCTGCAGACGCTATTTCCTAGAAAGGAAGTGTCGCATTTACATTCATTTGTAGTGTAAACGAGGAATACATGACACTTCGCAAATCATATTATATCTTACCATGAAACATAGAAATGAGATGCGATATCGCGTTTTAAGAAGCATTAGAACTCTATTGCTACGATACCTAGACATCTGCAGACGCTATTTCCTAGCAAGGAAGTGTCGCATTTACATTCATTTGAAGTGTAGACGAGGAATACGTGACACTTCGCAAATCATATTATATCTTACCATGAAACATAGAAATGAGATGCGATATCGCGTTTTAAGAAGCATTAGAAATCTATTTCTACGATACGTAGACATCTGCAAACGCTATTTCCTAGCAAGGAAGTGTCGCATTTACATTCATTTGAAGTGTAGGCAAGGAATACATAACACTTCGCCAATCATATTATATCTTACCATGAAACATAGAAATGAGATACGATATCACGTTTTAAGAAGCATTAGAACTCTATCCCTACGATACGTAGACATTTGCAAACGCTATTTCCTTGCAAGGAAGTGTCGCATATACATTCATTTGTAGTGTAGACGAGGAATACATGACACTTCGCAAATCATATTATATCTTACCATGAAACATAGAAAAGAGATGCGATATCGCGTTTTAAGAAGCATTAGAACTCTATTGCTACGATAGCTAGACATCTGCAAACGCTATTTCCTGGAAGGAAGTTTCGCATTTACATTCATTTGAAGTGTGGACGAGGAATACATGACACATCGCAAATCATATTATATCTTACCATGAAACATAGAAATGAGATGCGATATCGCGTTTTAAGAAGCATTAGAAATCTATTGCTACGATTCGTAGACATCTGCAAACGCTATTTCCTTGCAAGGCAGTGTCGCATTTACATTCATTTGAAGTGTAGACGAGGAATACATAGCACTTCGCAAATCATATAATATCTTACCATGAAACATAGAAATGAGATTCGATATCGCGTTTTAAGAATCATAAGAACACTATTGCTACGATACGTAGACATCTGCAAACGCTATTTCCTAGCAAGGAAGTGTCGCATTTACATTCATTTGAAGTGTAGACGAGGAATACATGACACATCGCAAATCATATTATATCTTACCATGAAACATAGAAATGAGATGCGATATCGCGTTTTAAGAAGCATTAGAAATCTATTGCTACGATGCGTAGACATCTGCAAACGCTATTTCCTTGCAAGGAAGTGTCGCAATTACATTCATTTGAAGTGTAGACGAGGAATACATAGCACTTCGCAAATCATATTATATCTTACCATGAAACATAGAAATGAGATGCGATATTGCGTTTTAAGGATCATAAGAACACTATTGCTACGATACGTAGACAACTGCAAACGCTATTTCCTTGCAAGGAAGTGTCGCATTTACATTCATTTGAAGTGTAGACTAGGAATACATAACACTTCGCAAATCATATTATATCTTACCATGAAACATAGAAATGAGATGCGATATCGCGTTTTAAGAAGCATTAGAACTCTATTGCTACGATACCTAGACATCTGCAGACGCTATTTCCTAGCAAGGAAGTGTCGCATTTACATACATTTGAAGTGTAGACGAGGAATACATGACACTTCGCAAATCATATTATATCTTACCATGAAACATAGAAATGAGATGCAATATCGCGTTTTAAGAACCATAAGAACTCTATTGCTACGATACGTAGACATCTGCAAACGCTATTTCCTTGCAAGGAAGTGTCGCATTTACATTCATTTGAAGTGTAGACTAGGAATACATAACACTTCGCAAATCATATTATATCTTACCATGAAACATAGAAATGAGATGCGATATCGCGTTTTAAGAAGCATTAGAACACTATTGCTACGATAGGTAGACATCTGCAAACGCTATCTCCTTGCAAGGAAGTGTCGCATATACATTCATTTGAAGTGTAGACGAGGAATACATGACACATCGCAAATCATATTATATCTTACCATGAAACATAGAAATGAGATGCGATATCGCGTTTTAAGAAGCATTAGAAATCTAATGCTACGATTCGTAGATATCTGCAAACGTTATTTCCTTGCAAGGCAGTGTCGCATTTACATTCATTTGAAGTGTAGACGAGGAATACATAGCACTTCGCAAATCATATAATATCTTACCATGAAACATAGAAATGAGATGCGATATCGCGTTTTTAGAATCATAAGAACACTATTGCTACGATACGTAGACATCTGCAAACGCTATTTCCTAGCAAGAAAGTGTCGCATTTACATACATTTGAAGTGTAGACGAGGAATACATGACACTTCGCAAATCATATTATATCTTACCATGAAACATAGAAAAGAGATGCGATATCACGTTTTAAGGAGCATTAGAACTCTATTGCTACGATAGCTAGACATCTGCAAACGCTATTTCCTAGCAAGGAAGTGTCGCATTTACATTCATTTGAAGTGTGGACGAGGAATACATGACACATCGCAAATCATATTATATCTTACCATGAAACATAGAAATGAGATGCGATATCGCGTTTTAAGAAGCATTAGAAATCTATTTCTACGATACGTAGACATCTGCAAACGCTATTTCCTAGCAAGGAAGTGTCGCATTTACATTTATTTGAAGTGTAGGCAAGGAATACATAACACTTCGCCAATCATATTATATCTTACCATGAAACATAGAAATGAGATGCGATATCGCGTTTTAAGAAGCATTAGAACACTATTGCTACGATAGGTAGACATCTGCAAACGCTATCTCCTTGCAAGGAAGTGTCGCATATACATTCATTTGAAGTGTAGACGAGGAATACATGACACATCGCAAATCATATTATATCTTACCATGAAACATAGAAATGAGATGCGATATCGCGTTTTAAGAAGCATTAGAAATCTATTGCTACGATTCGTAGATATCTGCAAACGTTATTTCCTTGCAAGGCAGTGTCGCATTTACATTCATTTGAAGTGTAGACGAGGAATACGTGACACTTCGCAAATCATATTATATCTTACCATGAAACATAGAAATGAGATGCGATATCGCGTTTTAAGAAGCATTAGAAATCTATTTCTACGATACGTAGACATCTGCAAACGCTATTTCCTAGCAAGGAAGTGTCGCATTTACATTCATTTGAAGTGTAGGCAAGGAATACATAACACTTCGCCAATCATATTATATCTTACCATGAAACATAGAAATGAGATACGATATCACGTTTTAAGAAGCATTAGAACTCTATCCCTACGATACGTAGACATTTGCAAACGCTATTTCCTTGCAAGGAAGTGTCGCATATACATTCATTTGTAGTGTAGACGAGGAATACATGACACTTCGCAAATCATATTATATCTTACCATGAAACATAGAAAAGTGATGCGATATCGCGTTTTAAGAAGCATTAGAACTCTATTGCTACGATAGCTAGACATCTGCAAACGCTATTTCCTGGAAGGAAGTTTCGCATTTACATTCATTTGAAGTGTGGACGAGGAATACATGACACATCGCAAATCATATTATATCTTACCATGAAACATAGAAATGAGATGCGATATCGCGTTTTAAGAAGCATTAGAAATCTATTGCTACGATTCGTAGACATCTGCAAACGCTATTTCCTTGCAAGGCAGTGTCGCATTTACATTCATTTGAAGTGTAGACGAGGAATACATAGCACTTCGCAAATCATATAATATCTTACCATGAAACATAGAAATGAGATGCGATATCGCGTTTTAAGAATCATAAGAACACTATTGCTACGATACGTAGACATCTGCAAACGCTATTTCCTAGCAAGGAAGTGTCGCATTTACATTCATTTGAAGTGTAGACGAGGAATACATGACACATCGCAAATCATATTATATCTTACCATGAAACATAGAAATGAGATGCGATATCGCGTTTTAAGAAGCATTAGAACTCTATTGCTACGATACCTAGACATCTGCAGACGCTATTTCCTAGCAAGGAAGTGTCGCATTTACATTCATTTGAAGTGTAGACGAGGAATACGTGACACTTCGCAAATCATATTATATCTTACCATGAAACATAGAAATGAGATGCGATATCGCGTTTTAAGAAGCATTAGAAATCTATTTCTACGATACGCAGACATCTGCAAACGCTATTTCCTAGCAAGGAAGTGTCGCATTTACATTCATTTGAAGTGTAGGCAAGGAATACATAACACTTCGCCAATCATATTATATCTTACCATGAAACATAGAAATGAGATACGATATCACGTTTTAAGAAGCATTAGAACTCTATCCCTACGATACGTAGACATTTGCAAACGCTATTTCCTTGCAAGGAAGTGTCGCATATACATTCATTTGTAGTGTAGACGAGGAATACATGACACTTCGCAAATCATATTATATC
This sequence comes from Xylocopa sonorina, assembly GCF_050948175.1. NCBI lineage: Eukaryota > Metazoa > Arthropoda > Insecta > Hymenoptera > Apidae > Xylocopa > Xylocopa sonorina. Next base: position 45,243 of record NW_027490454.1, read on the forward strand.
TTACCATGAAACATAGAAAAGAGATGCGATATCGCGTTTTAAGAAGCATTAGAACTCTATTGCTACGATAGCTAGACATCTGCAAACGCTATTTCCTGGAAGGAAGTTTCGCATTTACATTCATTTGAAGTGTGGACGAGGAATACATGACACATCGCAAATCATATTATATCTTACCATGAAACATAGAAATGAGATGCGATATCGCGTTTAAAGAAGCATTAGAAATCTATTGCTACGATTCGTAGACATCTGCAAACGCTATTTCCTTGCAAGGAAGTGTCGCAATTACATTCATTTGAAGTGTAGACGAGGAATACATAGCACTTCGCAAATCATATTATATCTTACCATGAAACATAGAAATGAGATGCGATATTGCGTTTTAAGGATCATAAGAACACTATTGCTACGATACGTAGACATCTGCAAACGCTATTTCCTTGCAAGGAAGTGTCGCATTTACATTCATTTGAAGTGTAGACTAGGAATACATAACACTTCGCAAATCATATTATATCTTACCATGAAACATAGAAATGAGATGCGATATCGCGTTTTAAGAAGCATTAGAACTCTATTGCTACGATACCTAGACATCTGCAGACGCTATTTCCTAGCAAGAAAGTGTCGCATTTACATACATTTGAAGTGTAGACGAGGAATACATGACACTTCGCAAGTCATATTATATCTTACCATGAAACATAGAAATGAGATGCGATATCGCGTTCTAAGCAGCATTAGAACTCTATTGCTACGATACCTAGACATCTGCAAACGCTATTTCCTAGCAAGGAAGTGTCGCATTTACATTTATTTGAAGTGTAGACGAGGAATACATGACACATCGCAAATCATATTATATCTTACCATGAAACATAGAAATGAGATGCGATATCGCGTTCTAAGCAGCATTAGAACTCTATTGCTACGATACCTAGACATCTGCAAACGCTATTTCCTAGCAAGGAAGTGTCGCATTTACATTTATTTGAAGTGTAGACGAGGAATACATGACACATCGCAAATCATATTATATCTTACCATGAAACATAGAAATGAGATGCGATATCGCGTTTTAAGAAGCATTAGAAATCTATTGCTACGATGCGTAGACATCTGCAAACGCTATTTCCTTGCAAGGAAGTGTCGCAATTACATTCATTTGAAGTGTAGACGAGGAATACATAGCACTTCGCAAATCATATTATATCTTACCATGAAACATAGAAATGGGATGCGATATTGCGTTTTAAGGATCATAAGAACACTATTGCTGCGATACGTAGACAACTGCAAACGCTATTTCCTTGCAAGGAAGTGTCGCATTTACATTCATTTGAAGTGTAGACTAGGAATACATAACACTTCGCAAATCATATTATATCTTACCATGAAACATAGAAATGAGATGCGATATCGCGTTTTAAGAAGCATTAGAACTCTATTGCTACGATACCTAGACATCTGCAGACGCTATTTCCTAGCAAGGAAGTGTCGCATTTACATACATTTGAAGTGTAGACGAGGAATACATGACACTTCGCAAATCATATTATATCTTACCATGAAACATAGAAATGAGATGCAATATCGCGTTTTAAGAACCATATGAACTCTATTGCTACGATACGTAGACATCTGCAAACGCTATTTCCTTGCAAGGAAGTGTCGCATTTACATTCATTTGAAGTGTAGACTAGGAATACATAACACTTCGCAAATCATATTATATCTTACCATGAAACATAGAAATGAGATGCGATATCGCGTTTTAAGAAGCATTAGAACACTATTGCTACGATAGGTAGACATCTGCAAACGCTATCTCCTTGCAAGGAAGTGTCGCATATACATTCATTTGAAGTGTAGACGAGGAATACATGACACATCGCAAATCATATTATATCTTACCATGAAACATAGAAATGAGATGCGATATCGCGTTTTAAGAAGCATTAGAAATCTGTTGCTACGATTCGTAGATATCTGCAAACGTTATTTCCTTGCAAGGCAGTGTCGCATTTACATTCATTTGAAGTGTAGACGAGGAATACATAGCACTTCGCAAATCATATAATATCTTACCATGAAACATAGAAATGAGATGCGATATCGCGTTTTTAGAATCATAAGAACACTATTGCTACGATACGTAGACATCTGCAAACGCTATTTCCTTGCAAGGAAGTGTCGCATTTACATTCATTTGAAGTGTAGACTAGGAATACATAACACTTCGCAAATCATATTATATCTTACCATGAAACATAGAAATGAGATGCGATATCGCGTTTTAAGAAGCATTAGAACTCTATTGCTACGATACCTAGACATCTGCAAACGCTATTTCCTAGCAAGGAAGTGTCGCATTTACATTTATTTGAAGTGTAGACGAGGAATACATGACACATCGCAAATCATATTATATCTTACCATGAAACATAGAAATGAGATGCGATATCGCGTTCTAAGCAGCATTAGAACTCTATTGCTACGATACCTAGACATCTGCAAATGCTATTTCCTAGCAAGGAAGTGTCGCATTTACATTTATTTGAAGTGTAGACGAGGAATACATGACACATCGCAAATCATATTATATCTTACCATGAAACATAGAAATGAGATGCGATATCGCGTTTTAAGAAGCATTAGAAATCTATTGCTACGATGCGTAGACATCTGCAAACGCTATTTCCTTGCAAGGAAGAGTCGCAATTACATTCATTTGAAGTGTAGACGAGGAATACATAGCACTCCGCAAATCATATTATATCTTACCATGAAACATAGAAATGGGATGCGATATTGCGTTTTAAGGATCATAAGAACACTATTGCTGCGATACGTAGACAACTGCAAACGCTATTTCCTTGCAAGGAAGTGTCGCATTTACATTCATTTGAAGTGTAGACTAGGAATACATAACACTTCGCAAATCATATTATATCCTACCATGAAACATAGAAATGAGATGCGATATCGCGTTTTAAGAAGCATTAGAACTCTATTGCTACGATACCTAGACATCTGCAGACGCTATTTCCTAGCAAGGAAGTGTCGCATTTACATACATTTGAAGTGTAGACGAGGAATACATGACACTTCGCAAATCATATTATATCTTACCATGAAACATAGAAATGAGATGCAATATCGCGTTTTAAGAACCATATGAACTCTATTGCTACGATACGTAGACATCTGCAAACGCTATTTCCTTGCAAGGAAGTGTCGCATTTACATTCATTTGAAGTGTAGACTAGGAATACATAACACTTCGCAAATCATATTATATCTTACCATGAAACATAGAAATGAGATGCGATATCGCGTTTTAAGAAGCATTAGAACACTATTGCTACGATAGGTAGACATCTGCAAACGCTATCTCCTTGCAAGGAAGTGTCGCATATACATTCATTTGAAGTGTAGACGAGGAATACATGACACATCGCAAATCATATTATATCTTACCATGAAACATAGAAATGAGATGCGATATCGCGTTTTAGGAAGCATTAGAATTCTATTGCTACGATACCTAGACATCTGCAAACTCTATTTCCTAGCAAGGAAGTGTCGCATTTACATTCATTTGAAGTGTAGACGAGGAATACATGACACATCGCAAATCATATTATATCTTACCATGAAACACAGAAATGAGATGCGATATCGCGTTTTAAGAAGCATTAGAAATCTATTGCTACAATGCGTAGACATCTGCAAACGCTATTTCCTTGCAAGGAAGTGTCGCAATTACATTCATTTGAAGTGTAGACGAGGAATACATAGCACTTCGCAAATCATATTATATCTTACCATGAAACATAGAAATGAGATGCGATATTGCGTTTTAAGGATCATAAGAACACTATTGCTACGATACTTGGACATCTGCAAACGCTATTTCCTTGCAAGGAAGTGTCGCATTTACATTCATTTGAAGTGTAGACTAGGAATACATAACACTTCGCAAATCATATTATATCTTACCATGAAACATAGAAATGAGATGCGATATCGCGTTTTAAGAAGCATTAGAACTCTATTGCTACGATACCTAGACATCTGCAAACTCTATTTCCTAGCAAGGAAGTGTCGCATTTACATTCATTTGAAGTGTAGACGAGGAATACATGACACATCGCAAATCATATTATATCTTACCATGAAACACAGAAATGAGATGCGATATCGCGTTTTAAGAAGCATTAGAAATCTATTGCTACAATGCGTAGACATCTGCAAACGCTATTTCCTTGCAAGGAAGTGTCGCAATTACATTCATTTGAAGTGTAGACGAGGAATACATAGCACTTCGCAAATCATATTATATCTTACCATGAAACATAGAAATGAGATGCGATATTGCGTTTTAAGGATCATAAGAACACTATTGCTACGATACGTAGACATCTGCAAACGCTATTTCCTTGCAAGGAAGTGTCGCATTTACATTCATTTGAAGTGTAGACTAGGAATACATAACACTTCGCAAATCTTATTATATCTTACCATGAAACATAGAAATGAGATGCGATATCGCGTTTTAAGAAGCATTAGAACTCTATTGCTACGATACCTAGACATCTGCAGACGCTATTTCCTAGCAAGGAAGTGTCGCATTTACATACATTTGAAGTGTAGACGAGGAATACATGACACTTCGCAAGTCATATTATATCTTACCATGAAACATAGAAATGAGATGCGATATCGCGTTCTAAGCAACATTAGAACTCTATTGCTACGATACCTAGACATCTGCAAACGCTATTTCCTAGCAAGGAAGTGTCGCATTTACATTTATTTGAAGTGTAGACGAGGAATACATGACACATCGCAAATCATATTATATCTTACCATGAAACATAGAAATGAGATGCGATATCGCGTTCTAAGCAGCATTAGAACTCTATTGCTACGATACCTAGACATCTGCAAACGCTATTTCCTAGCAAGGAAGTGTCGGATTTACATTTATTTGAAGTGTAGACGAGGAATACATGACACATCGCAAATCATATTATATCTTACCATGAAACATAGAAATGAGATGCGATATCGCGTTTTAAGAAGCATTAGAAATCTATTGCTACGATGCGTAGACATCTGCAAACGCTATTTCCTTGCAAGGAAGTGTCGCAATTACATTCATTTGAAGTGTAGACGAGGAATACATAGCACTTCGCAAATCATATTATATCTTACCATGAAACATAGAAATGGGATGCGATATTGCGTTTTAAGGATCATAAGAACACTATTGCTGCGATACGTAGACAACTGCAAACGCTATTTCCTTGCAAGGAAGTGTCGCATTTACATTCATTTGAAGTGTAGACTAGGAATACATAACACTTCGCAAATCATATTATATCTTACCATGAAACATAGAAATGAGATGCGATATCGCGTTTTAAGAAGCATTAGAACTCTATTGCTACGATACCTAGACATCTGCAGACGCTATTTCCTAGCAAGGAAGTGTCGCATTTACATACATTTGAAGTGTAGACGAGGAATACGTGACACTTCGCAAATCATATTATATCTTACCATGAAACATAGAAATGAGATGCAATATCGCGTTTTAAGAACCATATGAACTCTATTGCTACGATACGTAGACATCTGCAAACGCTATTTCCTTGCAAGGAAGTGTCGCATTTACATTCATTTGAAGTGTAGACTAGGAATACATAACACTTCGCAAATCATATTATATCTTACCATGAAACATAGAAATGAGATGCGATATCGCGTTTTAAGAAGCATTAGAACACTATTGCTACGATAGGTAGACATCTGCAAACGCTATCTCCTTGCAAGGAAGTGTCGCATATACATTCATTTGAAGTGTAGACGAGGAATACATGACACATCGCAAATCATATTATATCTTACCATGAAACATAGAAATGAGATGCGATATCGCGTTTTAAGAAGCATTAGAAATCTATTGCTACGATTCGTAGATATCTGCAAACGTTATTTCCTTGCAAGGCAGTGTCGCATTTACATTCATTTGAAGTGTAGACGAGGAATACATAGCACTTCGCAAATCATATAATATCTTACCATGAAACATAGAAATGAGATGCGATATCGCGTTTTTAGAATCATAAGAACACTATTGCTACGATACGTAGACATCTGCAAACGCTATTTCCTAGCAAGGAAGTGTCGCATTTACATACATTTGAAGTGTAGACGAGGAATACATGACACTTCGCAAATCATATTATATCTTACCATAAAACATAGAAATGAGATGCGATATCGCGTTTTAAGAAGCATAAGAACTCTATTGCTACGATACGTAGACATCTGCGAACGCTATTTCCTTGCAAGGAAGTGTCGCATTCACATTCATTTGAAGTGTAGACGAGGAATACATAACTCTTCGCAAATCATACTATATCTTACCATGAAACATAGAAATGAGATGCAATATCGCGTTTTAAGAACCATAAGAACTCTATTGCTACGATACGTAGACATCTGCAAACGCTATTTCCGTGCAAGGAAGTGTCGCATATACATTCATTTGAAGTGTAGACGAGGATAACATGACACTTCGCAAATCATATTATATCTTACCATGAAACATAGAAAAGAGATGCGATATCGCGTTTTAAGAAGCATTAGAACTCTATTGCTACGATAGCTAGACATCTGCAAACGCTATTTCCTAGCAAGGAAGTGTCGCATTTACATTCATTTGAAGTGTGGACGAGGAATACATGACACATCGCAAATCATATTATATCTTACCATGAAACATAGAAATGAGATGCGATATCGCGTTTTAAGAAGCATTAGAAATCTATTGCTACGATTCGTAAACATCTGCAAACGCTATTTCCTTGCAAGGCAGTGTCGCATTTACATTCATTTGAAGTGTAGACGAGGAATACATAGCACTTCGCAAATCATATAATATCTTACCATGAAACATAGAAATGAGATGCGATATCGCGTTTTAAGAATCATAAGAACACTATTGCTACGATACGTAGACATCTGCAAACGCTATTTCCTTGCAAGGAAGTGTCGCATTTACATTCATTTGAAGTGTAGACTAGGAATACATAACACTTCGCAAATCATATTATATCTTACCATGAAACATAGAAATGAGATGCGATATCGCGTTTTAAGAAGCATTAGAACTCTATTGCTACGATACCTAGACATCTGCAAACTCTATTTCCTAGCAAGGAAGTGTCGCATTTACATTCATTTGAAGTGTAGACGAGGAATACATGACACATCGCAAATCATATTATATCTTACCATGAAACACAGAAATGAGATGCGATATCGCGTTTTAAGAAGCATTAGAAATCTATTGCTACAATGCGTAGACATCTGCAAACGCTATTTCCTTGCAAGGAAGTGTCGCAATTACATTCATTTGAAGTGTAGACGAGGAATACATAGCACTTCGCAAATCATATTATATCTTACCATGAAACATAGAAATGAGATGCGATATTGCGTTTTAAGGATCATAAGAACACTATTGCTACGATACGTAGACATCTGCAAACGCTATTTCCTTGCAAGGAAGTGTCGCATTTACATTCATTTGAAGTGTAGACTAGGAATACATAACACTTCGCAAATCATATTATATCTTACCATGAAACATAGAAATGAGATGCGATATCGCGTTTTAAGAAGCATTAGAACTCTATTGCTACGATACCTAGACATCTGCAGACGCTATTTCCTAGCAAGGAAGTGTCGCATTTACATACATTTGAAGTGTAGACGAGGAATACATGACACTTCGCAAGTCATATTATATCTTACCATGAAACATAGAAATGAGATGCGATATCGCGTTCTAAGCAACATTAGAACTCTATTGCTACGATACCTAGACATCTGCAAACGCTATTTCCTAGCAAGGAAGTGTCGCATTTACATTTATTTGAAGTGTAGACGAGGAATACATGACACATCGCAAATCATATTATATCTTACCATGAAACATAGAAATGAGATGCGATATCGCGTTCTAAGCAGCATTAGAACTCTATTGCTACGATACCTAGACATCTGCAAACGCTATTTCCTAGCAAGGAAGTGTCGCATTTACATTTATTTGAAGTGTAGACGAGGAATACATGACACATCGCAAATCATATTATATCTTACCATGAAACATAGAAATGAGATGCGATATCGCGTTTTAAGAAGCATTAGAAATCTATTGCTACGATGCGTAGACATCTGCAAACGCTATTTCCTTGCAAGGAAGTGTCGCAATTACATTCATTTGAAGTGTAGACGAGGAATACATAGCACTTCGCAAATCATATTATATCTTACCATGAAACATAGAAATGGGATGCGATATTGCGTTTTAAGGATCATAAGAACACTATTGCTGCGATACGTAGACAACTGCAAACGCTATTTCCTTGCAAGGAAGTGTCGCATTTACATTCATTTGAAGTGTAGACTAGGAATACATAACACTTCGCAAATCATATTATATCTTACCATGAAACATAGAAATGAGATGCGATATCGCGTTTTAAGAAGCATTAGAACTCTATTGCTACGATACCTAGACATCTGCAGACGCTATTTCCTAGCAAGGAAGTGTCGCATTTACATACATTTGAAGTGTAGACGAGGAATACATGACACTTCGCAAATCATATTATATCTTACCATGAAACATAGAAATGAGATGCAATATCGCGTTTTAAGAACCATATGAACTCTATTGCTACGATACGTAGACATCTGCAAACGCTATTTCCTTGCAAGGAAGTGTCGCATTTACATTCATTTGAAGTGTAGACTAGGAATACATAACACTTCGCAAATCATATTATATCTTACCATGAAACATAGAAATGAGATGCGATATCGCGTTTTAAGAAGCATTAGAACACTATTGCTACGATAGGTAGACATCTGCAAACGCTATCTCCTTGCAAGGAAGTGTCGCATATACATTCATTTGAAGTGTAGACGAGGAATACATGACACATCGCAAATCATATTATATCTTACCATGAAACATAGAAATGAGATGCGATATCGCGTTTTAAGAAGCATTAGAAATCTATTGCTACGATTCGTAGATATCTGCAAACGTTATTTCCTTGCAAGGCAGTGTCGTATTTACATTCATTTGAAGTGTAGACGAGGAATACATAGCACTTCGCAAATCATATAATATCTTACCATGAAACATAGAAATGAGATGCGATATCGCGTTTTTAGAATCATAAGAACACTATTGCTACGATACGTAGACATCTGCAACCGCTATTTCCTAGCAAGGAAGTGTCGCATTTACATACATTTGAAGTGTAGACGAGGAATACATGACACTTCGCAAATCATATTATATCTTACCATAAAACATAGAAATGAGATGCGATATCGCGTTTTAAGAAGCATAAGAACTCTATTGCTACGATACGTAGACATCTGCGAACGCTATTTCCTTGCAAGGAAGTGTCGCATTCACATTCATTTGAAGTGTAGACGAGGAATACATAACTCTTCGCAAATCATACTATATCTTACCATGAAACATAGAAATGAGATGCAATATCGCGTTTTAAGAACCATAAGAACTCTAATGCTACGATACGTAGACATCTGCAAACGCTATTTCCGTGCAAGGAAGTGTCGCATATACATTCATTTGAAGTGTAGACGAGGATAACATGACACTTCGCAAATCATATTATATCTTACCATGAAACATAGAAAAGAGATGCGATATCGCGTTTTAAGAAGCATTAGAACTCTATTGCTACGATAGCTAGACATCTGCAAACGCTATTTCCTAGCAAGGAAGTGTCGCATTTACATTCATTTGAAGTTTGGACGAGGAATACATGACACATCGCAAATCATATTATATCTTACCATGAAACATAGAAATGAGATGCGATATCGCGTTTTAAGAAGCATTAGAAATCTATTGCTACGATTCGTAAACATCTGCAAACGCTATTTCCTTGCAAGGCAGTGTCGCATTTACATTCATTTGAAGTGTAGACGAGGAATACATAGCACTTCGCAAATCATATAATATCTTACCATGAAACATAGAAATGAGATGCGATATCGCGTTTTAAGAATCATAAGAACACTATTGCTACGATACGTAGACATCTGCAAACGCTATTTCCTTGCAAGGAAGTGTCGCATTTACATTCATTTGAAGTGTAGACGAGGAATACATAAAACTTCGCAAATCATATTATATCTTACCATGAGACATAGAAATGAGATGCGATATCGCGTTTTAGGAAGCATTAGAATTCTATTGCTACGATACCTAGACATCTGCAAACTCTATTTCCTAGCAAGGAAGTGTCGCATTTACATTCATTTGAAGTGTAGACGAGGAATACATGACACATCGCAAATCATATTATATCTTACCATGAAACACAGAAATGAGATGCGATATCGCGTTTTAAGAAGCATTAGAAATCTATTGCTACAATGCGTAGACATCTGCAAACGCTATTTCCTTGCAAGGAAGTGTCGCAATTACATTCATTTGAAGTGTAGACGAGGAATACATAGCACTTCGCAAATCATATTATATCTTACCATGAAACATAGAAATGAGATGCGATATTGCGTTTTAAGGATCATAAGAACACTATTGCTACGATACTTGGACATCTGCAAACGCTATTTCCTTGCAAGGAAGTGTCGCATTTACATTCATTTGAAGTGTAGACTAGGAATACATAACACTTCGCAAATCATATTATATCTTACCATGAAACATAGAAATGAGATGCGATATCGCGTTTTAAGAAGCATTAGAACTCTATTGCTACGATACCTAGACATCTGCAGACGCTATTTCCTAGCAAGGAAGTGTCGCATTTACATACATTTGAAGTGTAGACGAAGGAATACATGACACTTCGCAAATCATATTATATCTTACCATGAAACCTAGAAATGAGATGCGATATCGCGTTTTAAGAAGCATTAGAACTCTATTGCTACGATACCTAGACATCTGCAGACGCTATTTCCTAGCAAGGAAGTGTCGCATATACATTCATTTGAAGTGTAGACGAGGAATACATGACACATCGCAAATCATATTATATCTTACCATGAAACATAGAAATGAGATGCGATATCGCGTTTTAAGAAGCATTAGAAATCTATTGCTACGATTCGTAGATATCTGCAAACGTTATTTCCTTGCAAGGCAGTGTCGCATTTACATTCATTTGAAGTGTAGACGAGGAATACATAGCACTTCGCAAATCATATAATATCTTACCATGAAACATAGAAATGAGATGCGATATCGCGTTTTTAGAATCATAAGAACACTATTGCTACGATACGTAGACATCTGCAAACGCTATTTCCTAGCAAGGAAGTGTCGCATTTACATACATTTGAAGTGTAGACGAGGAATACATGACACTTCGCAAATCATATTATATCTTACCATGAAACATAGAAATGAGATGCGATATCGCGTTTTAAGAAGCATAAGAACTCTATTGCTACGATACGTAGACATCTGCGAACGCTATTTCCTTGCAAGGAAGTGTCGCATTCACATTCATTTGAAGTGTAGACGAGGAATACATAACTCTTTGCAAATCATACTATATCTTACCATGAAACATAGAAATGAGATGCAATATCGCGTTTTAAGAACCATAAGAACTCTATTGCTACGATACGTAGACATCTGCAAACGCTATTTCCGTGCAAGGAAGTGTCGCATTATCATTCATTTGAAGTGTAGACGAGGAATACATAACACTTCGCAAATCATATTATATCTTACCATGAAACATAGAAATGAGATGCGATATCGCGTTTTAAGAAGCATTAGAACCCTATTGCTACGATACCTAGACATCTGCAGACGCTATTTCCTAGCAAGGAAGTGTCGCATTTACATTCATTTGAAGTGTAGACGAGGAATACGTGACACTTCGCAAATCATATTATATCTTACCATGAAACATAGAAATGAGATGCGATATCGCGTATTAAGAAGCATTAGAAATCTATTTCTACGATACGTAGACATCTGCAAACGCTATTTCCTAGCAAGGAAGTGTCGCATTTACATTCATTTGAAGTGTAGGCAAGGAATACATAACACTTCGCCAATCATATTATATCTTACCATGAAACATAGAAATGAGATACGATATCACGTTTTAAGAAGCACTAGAACTCTATCCCTACGATACGTAGACATTTGCAAACGCTATTTCCTTGCAAGGAAGTGTCGCATATACATTCATTTGAAGTGTAGACGAGGATAACATGACACTTCGCAAATCATATTATATCTTACCATGAAACACAGAAATGAGATGCGATATCGCGTTTTAAGAAGCATTAGAAATCTATTGCTACAATGCGTAGACATCTGCAAACGCTATTTCCTTGCAAGCAAGTGTCGCAATTACATTCATTTGAAGTGTAGACGAGGAATACATAGCACTTCGCAAATCATATTATATCTTACCATGAAACATAGAAATGAGATGCGATATTGCGTTTTAAGGATCATAAGAACACTATTGCTACGATACTTGGACATCTGCAAACGCTATTTCCTTGCAAGGAAGTGTCGCATTTACATTCATTTGAAGTGTAGACTAGGAATACATAACACTTCGCAAATCATATTATATCTTACCATGAAACATAGAAATTAGATGCGATATCGCGTTTTAAGAAGCATTAGAACTCTATTGCTACGATACCTAGACATCTGCAGACGCTATTTCCTAGCAAGGAAGTGTCGCATTTACATACATTTGAAGTGTAGACGAAGGAATACATGACACTTCGCAAATCATATTATATCTTACCATGAATCATAGAAATGAGATGCGATATCGCGTTTTAAGAAGCATAAGAACTCTATTGCTACGATACGTAGACATCTGCGAACGCTATTTCCTTGCAAGGAAGTGTCGCATTCACATTCATTTGAAGTGTAGACGAGGAATACATAACTCTTCGCAAATCATATTATATCTTACCATGAAACATAGAAATGAGATGCAATATCGCGTTTTAAGAACCATAAGAACTCTATTGCTACGATACGCAGACATCTGCAAACGCTATTTCCGTGCAAGGAAGTGTCGCATTATCATTCATTTGAAGTGTAGACGAGGAATACATAACACTTCGCAAATCATATTATATCTTACCATGAAACATAGAAATGAGATGCGATATCGCGTTTTAAGAAGCATTAGAACTCTATTGCTACGATACCTAGACATCTGCGGACGCTATTTCCTAGCAAGGAAGTGTCGCATTTACATTCATTTGAAGTGTAGACGAGGAATACGTGACACTTCGCAAATCATATTATATCTTACCATGAAACATAGAAATGAGATGCGATATCGCGTTTTAAGAAGCATTAGGAATCTATTTCTACGATACGTAGACATCTGCAAACGCTATTTCCTAGCAAGGAAGTGTCGCATTTACATTTATTTGAAGTGTAGGCAAGGAATACATAACACTTCGCCAATCATATTATATCTTACCATGAAACATAGAAATGAGATGCGATATCGCGTTTTAAGAAGCATTAGAACACTATTGCTACGATAGGTAGACATCTGCAAACGCTATCTCCTTGCAAGGAAGTGTCGCATATACATTCATTTGAAGTGTAGACGAGGAATACATGACACATCGCAAATCATATTATATCTTACCATGAAACATAGAAATGAGATGCGATATCGCGTTTTAAGAAGCATTAGAAATCTATTGCTACGATTCGTAGATATCTGCAAACGTTATTTCCTTGCAAGGCAGTGTCGCATTTACATTCATTTGAAGTGTAGACGAGGAATACATAGCACTTCGCAAATCATATAATATCTTACCATGAAACATAGAAATGAGATGCGATATCGCGTTTTTAGAATCATAAGAACACTGTTGCTACGATACGTAGACATCTGCGAACGCTATTTCCTTGCAAGGAAGTGTCGCATTCACATTCATTTGAAGTGTAGACGAGGAATACATAACTCTTCGCAAATCATATTATATCTTACCATGAAACATAGAAATGAGATGCAATATCGCGTTTTAAGAACCATAAGAACTCTATTGCTACGATACGTAGACATCTGCAAACGCTATTTCCGTGCAAGGAAGTGTCGCATTATCATTCATTTGAAGTGTAGACGAGGAATACATAACACTTCGCAAATCATATTAAATCTTACCATGAAACATAGAAATGAGATGCGATATCGCGTTTTAAGAAGCATTAGAACTCTATTGCTACGATACCTAGACATCTGCAGACGCTATTTCCTAGCAAGGAAGTGTCGCATTTACATTCATTTGAAGTGTAGACGAGGAATACGTGACACTTCGCAAATCATATTATATCTTACCATGAAACATAGAAATGAGATGCGATATCGCGTTTTAAGAAGCATTAGAAATCTATTTCTACGATACGTAGACATCTGCAAACGCTATTTCCTAGCAAGGAAGTGTCGCATTTACATTCATTTGAAGTGTAGGCAAGGAATACATAACACTTCGCCAATCATATTATATCTTACCATGAAACATAGAAATGAGATACGATATCACGTTTTAAGAAGCATTAGAACTCTATTGCTACGATACGTAGACATTTGCAAAAGCTATTTCCTTGCAAGGAAGTGTCGCATATACATTCATTTGTAGTGTAGACGAGGAATACATAACACTTAGCAAATCATATTATTTCTTACCATGAACATAGAAATGAGATGCGATATCGCGTTTTCAGAAGCATTAGGACACTATTGATACGATAGGTAGACATTTGCAGACGCTATTTCCTTGCAAGGAAGTGTCGCATATACATTCATTTGAAGTGTAGACGAGGAATACATAACACTTCACAAATCATATTATATCTTACCATGAAACATAGAAATGAGATGCGATATCGCGTTTTATGAAGCATTAGAACTCTATTGCTACGATACCTAGACATCTGCAGACGCTATTTCCTAGCAAGGAAGTGTCGCATTTACATTCATTTGAAGTGTAGGCGAGGAATACATAACACTTCGCCAATCATATTATATCTTACCATGAAACATAGAAATGAGATACGATATCACGTTTTAAGAAGAATTAGAACTCTATCCCTACGATACGTAGACATTTGCAAACGCTATTTCCTTGCAAGGAAGTGTCGCATATACATTCATTTGAAGTGTAGACGAGGAATACATGACACTTCGCAAATCATATTATATCTTACCATGAAACATAGAAATGAGATGCGATATCGCGTTTTAAGAAGCATTAGAAATCTATTGCTACGATACCGAGACATCTGCAAACGCTATTTCCTAGCAAGGAAGTGTCGCATTTACATTCATTTGAAGTGTAGACGAGGAATACATGACACATCGCAAATCATATTATATCTTACCATGAAACATAGAAATGAGATGCGATATCGCGTTTTAAGAAGCATGAGAACTCTATTGCTACGATACGTAGACATCTGCGAACGCTATTTCCTTGCAAGGAAGTGTCGCATTCACATTCATTTGAAGTGTAGACGAGGAATACATAACTCTTCGCAAATCATATTATATCTTACCATGAAACATAGAAATGAGGTGCAATATCGCGTTTTAAGAACCATAAGAACTCTATTGCTACGATACGTAGACATCTGCAAACGCTATTTCCGTGCAAGGAAGTGTCGCATTATCATTCATTTGAAGTGTAGACGAGGAATACATAACACTTCGGAAATCATATTATATCTTACCATGAAACATAGAAATGAGATGCGATATCGCGTTTTAAGAAGCATTAGAACACTATTGCTACGATAGGTAGACATCTGCAAACGCTATCTCCTTGCAAGGAAGTGTCGCATTTACATTCATTTGAAGTGTAGACGAGGAATACATAACACTTAGCAAATCATATTATTTCTTACCATGAAACATAGAAATGAGATGCGATATCGCGTTTTCAGAAGCTTTAGGACACTATTGATACGATAGGTAGACATTTGCAAACGCTATTTCCTTGCAAGGAAGTGTCGCATATACATTCATTTGAAGTGTAGACGAGGAATACATAACACTTCGCCAATCATATTATATCTTACCATGAAACCTAGAAATGAGATACGATATCACGTTTTAAGAAGCATTAGAACTCTATCCCTACGATACGTAGACATTTGCAAACGCTATTTCCTTGCAAGGAAGTGTCGCATATACATTCATTTGAAGTGTAGACGGGGAATACATGACACTTCGCAAATCATATTATATCTTACCATGAAACATAGAAATGAGATGCGATATCGCGTTTTAAGAAGCATTAGAAATCTATTGCTACGATACGTAGACATCTGCAAACGCTATTTCCTTGCAAGGAAATGTCGCATTTACATTCATTTGAATCGTAGACGAGAAATGCATAACACTTCGCAATGAATATTATATCTTATCATGAAACATAGAAATGAGATGCGATATCGCGTTTTAAGAAACATTAGAACTCTATTGCTACGATACCTAGACATCTGCAAACGCTATTTCCTAGCAAGGAAGTGTCGCATTTACATTCATTTGAAGTGTAGACGAGGAATACATGACACATCGCAAATCATATTATATCTTACCATGAAACATAGAAATGAGATGCGATATCGCGTTTTAAGAAGCATAAGAACTCTATTGCTACGATACGTAGATATCTGCGAACGCTATTTCCTTGCAAGGAAGTGTCGCATTCACATTCATTTGAAGTGTAGACGAGGAATACATAACTCTTCGCAAATCATATTATATCTTACCATGAAACATAGAAATGAGGTGCAATATCGCGTTTTAAGAACCATAAGAACTCTATTGCTACGATACGTAGACATCTGCAAACGCTATTTCCGTGCAAGGAAGTGACGCATTATCATTCATCTGAAGTGTAGACGAGGAATACATAACACTTCGGAAATCATATTATATCTTACCATGAAACATAGAAATGAGATGCGATATCGCGTTTTAAGAAGCATTAGAACTCTATTGCTACGATACGTAGACATCTGCAAACGCTATTTCCGTGCAAGGAAGTGTCGCATTATCATTCATTTGAAGTGTAGACGAGGAATACATAACACTTCGGAAATCATATTATATCTTACCATGAAACATAGAAATGAGATGCGATATCGCGTTTTAAGAAGCATTAGAACACTATTGCTACGATAGGTAGACATCTGCAAACGCTATCTCCTTGCAAGGAAGTGTCGCATTTACATTCATTTGAAGTGTAGACGAGGAATACATAACACTTAGCAAATCATATTAATTCTTACCATGAAACATAGAAATGAGATGCGATATCGCGTTTTCAGAAGCATTAGGACACTATTGATACGATAGGTAGACATTTGCAAACGCTATTTCCTTGCAAGGAAGTGTCGCATATACATTCATTTGAAGTGTAGACGAGGAATACATAACACTTCGCCAATCATATTATATCTTACCATGAAACCTAGAAATGAGATACGATATCACGTTTTAAGAAGCATTAGAACTCTATCCCTACGATACGTAGACATTTGCAAACGCTATTTCCTTGCAAGGAAGTGTCGCATATACATTCATTTGAAGTGTAGACGGGGAATACATGACACTTCGCAAATCATATTATATCTTACCATGAAACATAGAAATGAGATGCGATATCGCGTTTTAAGAAGCATTAGAAATCTATTGCTACGATACGTAGACATCTGCAAACGCTATTTCCTTGCAAGGAAATGTCGCATTTACATTCATTTGAATCGTAGACGAGGAATGCATAACACTTCGCAATGAATATTATATCTTATCATGAAACATAGAAATGAGATGCGATATCGCGTTTTAAGAAACATTAGAACTCTATTGCTACGATACCTAGACATCTGCAAACGCTATTTCCTAGCAAGGAAGTGTCGCATTTACATTCATTTGAAGTGTAGACGAGGAATACATGACACATCGCAAATCATATTATATCTTACCATGAAACATAGAAATGAGTTACGATATCACGTTTTAAGAAGCATTAGAACTCTATCCCTACGATACGTAGACATTTGCAAACGCTATTTCCTTGCAAGGAAGTGTCGCATATACATTCATTTGAAGTGTAGACGAGGAATACATGACACTTCGCAAATCATATTATATCTTACCATCAAACATAGAAATGAGATGCGATATCGCGTTTTAAGAAGCATTAGAAATCTATTGCTACGATGCGTAGACATCTGCAAACGCTATTTCCTTGCAAGGAAGTGTCGCATTTACATTCATTGGAAGTGTAGACGAGGAATACATAGCACTTCGCAAATCATATTATATCTTACCATGAAACATAGAAATGAGATGCGATATCGCGTTTTAAGAAGCATTAGAACACTATTGCTACGATAGGTAGACATCTGCAAACGCTATCTCCTTGCAAGGAAGTGTCGCATTTACATTCATTTGAAGTGTAGACGAGGAATACATAACACTTCGCAAATCATATTATATCTTACCATGAACATAGAAATGAGATGCGATATCGCGTTTTCAGAAGCATTAGGACACTATTGATACGATAGGTAGACATTTGCAGACGCTATTTCCTTGCAAGGAAGTGTCGCATATACATTCATTTGAAGTGTAGACGAGGAATACATAACACTTCACAAATCATATTATATCTTACCATGAAACATAGAAATGAGATGCGATATCGCGTTTTAAGAAGCATTAGAACTCTATTGCTACGATACCTAGACATCTGCAGACGCTATTTCCTAGCAAGGAAGTGTCGCATTTACATTCATTTGAAGTGTAGGCGAGGAATACATAACACTTCGCCAATCATATTATATCTTACCATGAAACATAGAAATGAGATACGATATCACGTTTTAAGAAGAATTAGAACTCTATCCCTACGATACGTAGACATTTGCAAACGCTATTTCCTTGCAAGGAAGTGTCGCATATACATTCATTTGAAGTGTAGACGAGGAATACATGACACTTCGCAAATCATATTATATCTTACCATGAAACATAGAAATGAGATGCGATATCGCGTTTTAAGAAGCATTAGAAATCTATTGCTACGATACCGAGACATCTGCAAACGCTATTTCCTAGCAAGGAAGTGTCGCATTTACATTCATTTGAAGTGTAGACGAGGAATACATGACACATCGCAAATCATATTATATCTTACCATGAAACATAGAAATGAGATGCGATATCGCGTTTTAAGAAGCATGAGAACTCTATTGCTACGATACGTAGACATCTGCGAACGCTATTTCCTTGCAAGGAAGTGTCGCATTCACATTCATTTGAAGTGTAGACGAGGAATACATAACTCTTCGCAAATCATATTATATCTTACCATGAAACATAGAAATGAGGTGCAATATCGCGTTTTAAGAACCATAAGAACTCTATTGCTACGATACGTAGACATCTGCAAACGCTATTTCCGTGCAAGGAAGTGTCGCATTATCATTCATCTGAAGTGTAGACGAGGAATACATAACACTTCGGAAAGCATATTATATCTTACCATGAAACATAGAAATGAGATGCGATATCGCGTTTTAAGAAGCATTAGAAATCTATTGCTACGATGCGTAGACATCTGCAAACGCTATTTCCTTGCAAGGAAGTGTCGCAATTACATTCATTTGAAGTGTAGACGAGGAATACATAGCACTTCGCAAATCATATTATATCTTACCATGAAACATAGAAATGAGATGCGATATTGCGTTTTAAGGATCATAAGAACACTATTGCTACGATACGTAGACATCTGCAAACGCTATTTCCTTGCAAGGAAGTGTCGCATTTACATTCATTTGAAGTGTAGACTAGGAATACATAACACTTCGCAAATCATATTATATCTTACCATGAAACATAGAAATGAGATGCGATATCGCGTTTTAAGAAGCATTAGAACTCTATTGCTACGATACCTAGACATCTGCAGACGCTATTTCCTAGCAAGGAAGTGTCGCATTTACATACATTTGAAGTGTAGACGAGGAATACATGACACTTCGCAAATCATATTATATCTTACCATGAAACATAGAAATGAGATGCAATATCGCGTTTTAAGAACCATAAGAACTCTATTGCTACGATACGTAGACATCTGCAAACGCTATTTCCGTGCAAGGAAGTGTCGCATTATCATTCATTTGAAGTGTAGACGAGGAATACATAACACTTCGCAAATCATATTATATCTTACCATGAAACATAGAAATGAGATGCGATATCGCGTTTTAAGAAGCATTAGAACTCTATTGCTACGATACCTAGACATCTGCGGACGCTATTTCCTAGCAAGGAAGTGTCGCATTTACATTCATTTGAAGTGTAGACGAGGAATACGTGACACTTCGCAAATCATATTATATCTTACCATGAAACATAGAAATGAGATGCGATATCGCGTTTTAAGAAGCATTAGAAATCTATTTCTACGATACGTAGACATCTGCAAACGCTATTTCCTAGCAAGGAAGTGTCGCATTTACATTCATTTGAAGTGTAGGCAAGGAATACATAACACTTCGCCAATCATATTATATCTTACCATGAAACATAGAAATGAGGTACGATATCACGTTTTAAGAAGCATTAGAACTCTATCCCTACGATACGTAGACATTTGCAAACGCTATTTCCTTGCAAGGAAGTGTCGCATATACATTCATTTGAAGTGTAGACGAGGAATACATGACACTTCGCAAATCATATTATATCTTACCATCAAACATAGAAATGAGATGCGATATCGCGTTTTAAGAAGCATTAGAAATCTATTGCTACGATGCGTAGACATCTGCAAACGCTATTTCCTTGCAAGGAAGTGTCGCATTTACATTCATTGGAAGTGTAGACGAGGAATACATAGCACTTCGCAAATCATATTATATCTTACCATGAAACATAGAAATGAGATGCGATATCGCGTTTTAAGAAGCATTAGAACACTATTGCTACGATAGGTAGACATCTGCAAACGCTATCTCCTTGCAAGGAAGTGTCGCATTTACATTCATTTGAAGTGTAGACGAGGAATACATAACACTTCGCAAATCATATTATATCTTACCATGAACATAGAAATGAGATGCGATATCGCGTTTTCAGAAGCATTAGGACACTATTGATACGATAGGTAGACATTTGCAGACGCTATTTCCTTGCAAGGAAGTGTCGCATATACATTCATTTGAAGTGTAGACGAGGAATACATAACACTTCACAAATCATATTATATCTTACCATGAAACATAGAAATGAGATGCGATATCGCGTTTTAAGAAGCATTAGAACTCTATTGCTACGATACCTAGACATCTGCAGACGCTATTTCCTAGCAAGGAAGTGTCGCATTTACATTCATTTGAAGTGTAGGCGAGGAATACATAACACTTCGCCAATCATATTATATCTTACCATGAAACATAGAAATGAGATACGATATCACGTTTTAAGAAGAATTAGAACTCTATCCCTACGATACGTAGACATTTGCAAACGCTATTTCCTTGCAAGGAAGTGTCGCATATACATTCATTTGAAGTGTAGACGAGGAATACATGACACTTCGCAAATCATATTATATCTTACCATGAAACATAGAAATGAGATGCGATATCGCGTTTTAAGAAGCATTAGAAATCTATTGCTACGATACCGAGACATCTGCAAACGCTATTTCCTAGCAAGGAAGTGTCGCATTTACATTCATTTGAAGTGTAGACGAGGAATACATGACACATCGCAAATCATATTATATCTTACCATGAAACATAGAAATGAGATGCGATATCGCGTTTTAAGAAGCATGAGAACTCTATTGCTACGATACGTAGACATCTGCAAACGCTATTTCCGTGCAAGGAAGTGTCGCATTATCATTCATTTGAAGTGTAGACGAGGAATACATAACACTTCGGAAATCATATTATATCTTACCATGAAACATAGAAATGAGATGCGATATCGCGTTTTAAGAAGCATTAGAACACTATTGCTACGATAGGTAGACATCTGCAAACGCTATCTCCTTGCAAGGAAGTGTCGCATTTACATTCATTTGAAGTGTAGACGAGGAATACATAACACTTAGCAAATCATATTATTTCTTACCATGAAACATAGAAATGAGATGCGATATCGCGTTTTCAGAAGCATTAGGACACTATTGATACGATAGGTAGACATTTGCAAACGCTATTTCCTTGCAAGGAAATGTCGCATTTACATTCATTTGAATCGTAGACGAGAAATGCATAACACTTCGCAATGAATATTATATCTTATCATGAAACATAGAAATGAGATGCGATATCGCGTTTTAAGAAACATTAGAACTCTATTGCTACGATACCTAGACATCTGCAAACGCTATTTCCTAGCAAGGAAGTGTCGCATTTACATTCATTTGAAGTGTAGACGAGGAATACATGACACATCGCAAATCATATTATATCTTACCATGAAACATAGAAATGAGATGCGATATCGCGTTTTAAGAAGCATAAGAACTCTATTGCTACGATACGTAGACATCTGCGAACGCTATTTCCTTGCAAGGAAGTGTCGCATTCACATTCATTTGAAGTGTAGACGAGGAATACATAACTCTTCGCAAATCATATTATATCTTACCATGAAACATAGAAATGAGGTGCAATATCGCGTTTTAAGAACCATAAGAACTCTATTGCTACGATACGTAGACATCTGCAAACGCTATTTCCGTGCAAGGAAGTGTCGCATTATCATTCATCTGAAGTGTAGACGAGGAATACATAACACTTCGGAAATCATATTATATCTTACCATGAAACATAGAAATGAGATGCGATATCGCGTTTTAAGAAGCATTAGAACTCTATTGCTACGATACGTAGACATCTGCAAACGCTATTTCCGTGCAAGGAAGTGTCGCATTATCATTCATTTGAAGTGTAGACGAGGAATACATAACACTTCGGAAATCATATTATATCTTACCATGAAACATAGAAATGAGATGCGATATCGCGTTTTAAGAAGCATTAGAACACTATTGCTACGATAGGTAGACATCTGCAAACGCTATCTCCTTGCAAGGAAGTGTCGCATTTACATTCATTTGAAGTGTAGACGAGGAATACATAACACTTAGCAAATCATATTAATTCTTACCATGAAACATAGAAATGAGATGCGATATCGCGTTTTCAGAAGCATTAGGACACTATTGATACGATAGGTAGACATTTGCAAACGCTATTTCCTTGCAAGGAAGTGTCGCATATACATTCATTTGAAGTGTAGACGAGGAATACATAACACTTCGCCAATCATATTATATCTTACCATGAAACCTAGAAATGAGATACGATATCACGTTTTAAGAAGCATTAGAACTCTATCCCTACGATACGTAGACATTTGCAAACGCTATTTCCTTGCAAGGAAGTGTCGCATATACATTCATTTGAAGTGTAGACGGGGAATACATGACACTTCGCAAATCATATTATATCTTACCATGAAACATAGAAATGAGATGCGATATCGCGTTTTAAGAAGCATTAGAAATCTATTGCTACGATACGTAGACATCTGCAAACGCTATTTCCTTGCAAGGAAATGTCGCATTTACATTCATTTGAATCGTAGACGAGGAATGCATAACACTTCGCAATGAATATTATATCTTATCATGAAACATAGAAATGAGATGCGATATCGCGTTTTAAGAAACATTAGAACTCTATTGCTACGATACCTAGACATCTGCAAACGCTATTTCCTAGCAAGGAAGTGTCGCATTTACATTCATTTGAAGTGTAGACGAGGAATACATGACACATCGCAAATCATATTATATCTTACCATGAAACATAGAAATGAGATGCGATATCGCGTTTTATGAAGCATAAGAACTCTATTGCTACGATACGTAGACATCTGCGAACGCTATTTCCTTGCAAGGAAGTGTCGCATTCACATTCATTTGAAGTGTAGACGAGGAATACATAACTCTTCGCAAATCATATTATATCTTACCATGAAACATAGAAATGAGGTGCAATATCGCGTTTTAAGAACCATAAGAACTCTATTGCTACGATACGTAGACATCTGCAAACGCTATTTCCGTGCAAGGAAGTGTCGCATTATCATTCATCTGAAGTGTAGACGAGGAATACATAACACTTCGGAAATCATATTATATCTTACCATGAAACATAGAAATGAGATGCGATATCGCGTTTTAAGAAGCATTAGAAATCTATTGCTACGATGCGTAGACATCTGCAAACGCTATTTCCTTGCAAGGAAGTGTCGCAATTACATTCATTTGAAGTGTAGACGAGGAATACATAGCACTTCGCAAATCATATTATATCTTACCATGAAACATAGAAATGAGATGCGATATTGCGTTTTAAGGATCATAAGAACACTATTGCTACGATACGTAGACATCTGCAAACGCTATTTCCTTGCAAGGAAGTGTCGCATTTACATTCATTTGAAGTGTAGACTAGGAATACATAACACTTCGCAAATCATATTATATCTTACCATGAAACATAGAAATGAGATGCGATATCGCGTTTTAAGAAGCATTAGAACTCTATTGCTACGATACCTAGACATCTGCAGACGCTATTTCCTAGCAAGGAAGTGTCGCATTTACATACATTTGAAGTGTAGACGAGGAATACATGACACTTCGCAAATCATATTATATCTTACCATGAAACATAGAAATGAGATGCAATATCGCGTTTTAAGAACCATAAGAACTCTATTGCTACGATACGTAGACATCTGCAAACGCTATTTCCGTGCAAGGAAGTGTCGCATTTACATTCATTTGAAGTGTAGACTAGGAATACATAACACTTCGCAAATTATATTATATCTTACCATGAAACATAGAAATGAGATGCGATATCGCGTTTTAAGAAGCATTAGAAATCTATTGCTACGATGCGTAGACATCTGCAAACGCTATTTCCTTGCAAGGAAGTGTCGCAATTACATTCATTTGAAGTGTAGACGAGGAATACATAGCACTTCGCAAATCATATTATATCTTACCATGAAACATAGAAATGAGATGCGATATTGCGTTTTAAGGATCATAAGAACACTATTGCTACGATACGTAGACATCTGCAAACGCTATTTCCTTGCAAGGAAGTGTCGCATTTACATTCATTTGAAGTGTAGACTAGGAATACATAACACTTCGCAAATCATATTATATCTTACCATGAAACATAGAAATGAGATGCGATATCGCGTTTTAAGAAGCATTAGAAATCTATTTCTACGATACGTAGACATCTGCAAACGCTATTTTCTAGCAAGGAAGTGTCGCATTTACATTCATTTGAAGTGTAGGCAAGGAATACATAACACTTCGCCAATCATATTATATCTTACCATGAAACATAGAAATGAGGTACGATATCACGTTTTAAGAAGCATTAGAACTCTATCCCTACGATACGTAGACATTTGCAAACGCTATTTCCTTGCAAGGAAGTGTCGCATATACATTCATTTGAAGTGTAGACGAGGAATACATGACACTTCGCAAATCATATTATATCTTACCATCAAACATAGAAATGAGATGCGATATCGCGTTTTAAGAAGCATTAGAAATCTATTGCTACGATGCGTATACATCTGCAAACGCTATTTCCTTGCAAGGAAGTGTCGCATTTACATTCATTGGAAGTGTAGACGAGGAATACATAGCACTTCGCAAATCATATTATATCTTACCATGAAACATAGAAATGAGATGCGATATCGCGTATTAAGAAGCATTAGAACACTATTGCTACGATAGGTAGACATCTGCAAACGCTATCTCCTTGCAAGGAAGTGTCGCATTTACATTCATTTGAAGTGTAGACGAGGAATACATAACACTTCGCAAATCATATTATATCTTACCATGAAACATAGAAATGAGATGCGATATCGCGTTTTAAGAAGCATTAGAACTCCATTGCTACGATACCTAGACATCTGCAGACGCTATTTCCTGGCAAGGAAGTGTCGCATTTACATTCATTTGAAGTGTAGACGAGGAATACATAACACTTAGCAAATCATATTATTTCTTACCATGAACATAGAAATGAGATGCGATATCGCGTTTTCAGAAGCATTAGGACACTATTGATACGATAGGTAGACATTTGCAAACGCTATTTCCTTGCAAGGATGTGTCGCATATACATTCATTTGAAGTGTAGACGAGGAATACATAACACTTCACAAATCATATTATATCTTACCATGAAACATAGAAATGAGATGCGATATCGCGTTTTAAGAAGCATTAGAACTCTATTGCTACGATACCTAGACATCTGCAGACGCTATTTCCTAGCAAGGAAGTGTCGCATTTACATTCATTTGAATTGTAGGCGAGGAATACATAACACTTCGCCAATCATATTATATCTTACCATGAAACATAGAAATGAGATACGATATCACGTTTTAAGAAGAATTAGAACTCTATCCCTACGATACGTAGACATTTGCAAACGCTATTTCCTTGCAAGGAAGTGTCGCATATACATTCATTTGAAGTGTAGACGAGGAATACATGACACTTCGCAAATCATATTATATCTTACCATGAAACATAGAAATGAGATGCGATATCGCGTTTTAAGAAGCATTAGAAATCTATTGCTACGATACCTAGACATCTGCAAACGCTATTTCCTAGCAAGGAAGTGTCGCATTTACATTCATTTGAAGTGTAGACGAGGAATACATGACACATCGCAAATCATATTATATCTTACCATGAAACATAGAAATGAGATGCGATATCGCGTTTTAAGAAGCATGAGAACTCTATTGCTACGATACGTAGACATCTGCGAACGCTATTTCCTTGCAAGGAAGTGTCGCATTCACATTCATTTGAAGTGTAGACGAGGAATACATAACTCTTCGCAAATCATATTATATCTTACCATGAAACATAGAAATGAGGTGCAATATCGCGTTTTAAGAACCATAAGAACTCTATTGCTACGATACGTAGACATCTGCAAACGCTATTTCCGTGCAAGGAAGGGTCGCATTATCATTCATTTGAAGTGTAGACGAGGAATACATAACACTTCGGAAATCATATTATATCTTACCATGAAACATAGAAATGAGATGCGATATCGCGTTTTAAGAAGCATTAGAACACAATTGCTACGATAGGTAGACATCTGCAAACGCTATCTCCTTGCAAGGAAGTGTCGCATTTACATTCATTTGAAGTGTAGACGAGGAATACATAACACTTAGCAAATCATATTATTTCTTACCATGAAACATAGAAATGAGATGCGATATCGCGTTTTAAGAAGCATTAGAACACAATTGCTACGATAGGTAGACATCTGCAAACGCTATCTCCTTGCAAGAAAGTGTCGCATTTACATTCATTTGAAGTGTAGACGAGGAATACATAACACTTAGCAAATCATATTATTTCTTACCATGAAACATAGAAATGAGATGCGATATCGCGTTTTCAGAAGCATTAGGACACTATTGATACGATAGGTAGACATTTGCAAACGCTATTTCCTTGCAAGGAAGTGTCGCATATACATTCATTTGAAGTGTAGACGAGGAATACATAACACTTCGCCAATCATATTATATCTTACCATGAAACCTAGAAATGAGATACGATATCACGTTTTAAGAAGCATTAGAACTCTATCCCTACGATACGTAGACATTTGCAAACGCTATTTCCTTGCAAGGAAGTGTCGCATATACATTCATATGAAGTGTAGACGGGGAATACATGACACTTCGCAAATCATATTATATCTTACCATGAAACATAGAAATGAGATGCGATATCGCGTTTTAAGAAGCATTAGAAATCTATTGCTACGATACGTAGACATCTGCAAACGCTATTTCTTTGCAAGGAAATGTCGCATTTACATTCATTTGAATCGTAGACGAGGAATGCATAACACTTCGCAATGAATATTATATCTTATCATGAAACATAGAAATGAGATGCGATATCGCGTTTTAAGAAACATTAGAACTCTATTGCTACGATACCTAGACATCTGCAAACGCTATTTCCTAGCAAGGAAGTGTCGCATTTACATTCATTTGAAGTGTAGACGAGGAATACATGACACATCGCAAATCATATTATATCTTACCATGAAACATAGAAATGAGATGCGATATCGCGTTTTAAGAAGCATAAGAACTCTATTGCTACGATACGTAGACATCTGCGCACGCTATTTCCTTGCAAGGAAGTGTCGCATTCACATTCATTTGAAGTGTAGACGAGGAATACATAACTCTTCGCAAATCATATTATATCTTACCATGAAACATAGAAATGAGGTGCAATATCGCGTTTTAAGAACCATAAGAACTCTATTGCTACGATACGTAGACATCTGCAAACGCTGTTTCCGTGCAAGGAAGTGTCGCATTATCATTCATCTGAAGTGTAGACGAGGAATACATAACACTTCGGAAATGATATTATATCTTACCATGAAACATAGAAATGAGATGCGATATCGCGTTTTAAGAAGCATTAGAACACTATTGCTACGATAGGTAGACATCTGCAAACGCTATCTCCTTGCAAGGAAGTGTCGCATTTACATTCATTTGAAGTGTAGACGAGGAATACATAACACTTCGCAAATCATATTATATCTTACCATGAAACATAGAAATGAGATGCGATATCGCGTTTTAAGAAGCATTAGAACTCTATTGCTACGATACCTAGACATCTGCAGACGCTATTTCCTAGCAAGGAAGTGTCGCACTTACATTCATTTGAAGTGCAGACGAGGAATACATAACACTTAGCAAATCATATTATTTCTTACCATGAAACATAGAAGTGAGATGCGATATCGCGTTTTAAGAAGCATTAGAAATCTATTGCTACGATACGTAGACATCTGCAAACGCTATTTCCTAGCAAGGAAGTGTCGCATTTACATTCATTTGAAGTGTAGGCGAGGAATACATAACACTTCGCCAATCATATTATATCTTACCATGAAACATAGAAATGAGATGCGATATCGCGTTTTAAGAAGCATTAGAAATCTATTGCTACGATACGTAGACATCTGCAAACGCTATTTCCTAGCAAGGAAGTGTCGCATTTACATTCATTTGAAGTGTAGGCGAGGAATACATAACACTTCGCCAATCATATTATATCTGACCATGAAACATAGAAATGAGATGCGATATCGCGTTTTAAGAAGCATTAGAACTCTATTGCTACGATACCTAGACATCTGCAGACGCTATTTCCTAGCAAGGAAGTGTCGCATTTACATTCATTTGAAGTGTAGACGAGGAATACATGACACTTCGCAAATCATATTATATCTTACCATGAAACATAGAAATGAGATGCGATATCGCGTTTTAAGAAGCATAAGAACTCTATTGCTACGATACGTAGACATCTGCGAACGCTATTTCCTTGCAAGGAAGTGTCGCATTCACATTCATTTGAAGTGTAGACGAGGAATACATAACTCCTCGCAAATCATATTATATCTTACCATGAAACATAGAAATGAGATGCAATATCGCGTTTTAGGAACCATAAGAACTCTGTTGCTACGATACGTAGACATCTGCAAACGCTATTTCCGTGCAAGGAAGTGTCGCATTATCATTCATTTGAAGTGTAGACGAGGAATACATAACACTTCGCAAATCATATTATATCTTACCATGAAACATAGAAATGAAATGCGATATCGCGTTTTAAGAAGCATTAGAACACTATTATTACGATAGGTAGACATCTGCAAACGCTATCTCCTTGCAAGGAAGTGTCGCATTTACATTCGTTTGAAGTGTAGACGAGGAATACATAAAACTTCGCCAATCATATTATATCTTACCATGAAACATAGAAATGAGATGCGATATCGTGTTTTAAGAAGCATTGGAACTCTATAGCTACGATACGTAGACATCTGCAAACGCTATTTCCTTGCAAGGAAGTGTCGCATTTACATTCATTTCAAGTGTAGACGAGGAATACATAAAACTTCGCCAATCATATTATATCTTACCATGAAACATAGAAATGAGATGCGATATCGTGTTTTAAGAAGCATTGGAACTCTATAGCTACGATACGTAGACATCTGCAAACGCTATTTCGTAGCAGGGAAGTGTCGCATTTACATTTATTTGAAGTGTAGACGACGAATACATGACACTTCGCAAATCATATTATATCTTACCATGAAACATAGAAATGGGATGCGATATCGCGTTTTAGGAAGCATTAGAAATCTATTGCTGCGATACGTAGACATCTGCAAACGCTATTTCCTTGCAAGGAAGTGTCGCATTTACATTCATTTGATGCGTAGACGAGGAATGCGTAACACTTCGCAATGAATATTATATCTTATCATGAAACATAGATATGAGATGCGATATCTCGTTTTAAGAAGCATTTGAAATCTATTGCTTCGATACGTAGACATCTGTAAACGCTATTTCCTTGCAAGGAAGTGTCGCATTTGCATTCTTCTGAAGCGATTACGAGGTATACATAACACTTTACAATGAATATTATATCTTATCATGCAACATAGTAATGAGATGCGAAATCGCGTTTTAAGAAGCATTAGAACTCTATTGCTACGATACGTAGACATCTGCAAACGCTATTTCCTTGCAAGGAAGTGTCGCATTTACATTCTTCTGGAGTGAATACGAGGTATACATAACACTTTACAATGAATATTATATCTTATCATGCAACATAGTAATGAGATGCGATATCGCGCTTTAAGAGGCATTAGAACTCTATTGCTACGATACGTAAACATCTGCAAACGCTATTTCATAGCAAGGAAGTGTCGCATTTACATTCATTTGAAGTGTAGACGAGGAATACATGACACTTCGCAAATCATATTATATCTTACCATGAAATATAGAAATGAGATGCGATATAACGTTTTAAGAAGCATTAGAACTCTATCCCTACGATACGTAGACATCTGCAAACGCTATTTCCTAGCAAGGAAGTGTCGCATTTACATTCTTCTGAAGTGAATACGAGGTATACATAACACTTTACAATGAATATTATATCTTATCATGCAACATAGTAATGAGATGCGATATCTCGTTTTAAGAAGCACAAGAACACTATTGCTACGATACGTAGACATCTGCAAACGCTATTTGCTTGCAAGGAAGTGTCGCATTTACATTCTTCTGAAGTGTATACGAGGTATACATGACACTTTACAATGAATATTATATCCTAACATGCAACATAGAAATGTGATGCGATATCGCGTTTTAAGAAGCATTAGAGCTCTATCCCTAGGATACGTAAACATCTACAAACGCAATTTCCTAGCAAGGAAGTGTCGCATTTACATTCATTTGAAGAGTAGACGAGGAATACATGACACTTCGCAAATCATATTATATCTTACCATGAAACATAGAAATGGGATGCGATATCACGTTTTTAGAAGCATTAGAACACTATCCCTACGATACGTAGACATCTGCAAACGCTATTTCCTAGCAAGGAAGTGTCGCATTTACATTCATTTCAAGTGTAGACGAGGAATACATAAAACTTCGCCAATCATATTATATCTTACCATGAAACATAGAAATGAGATGCGATATCGTGTTTTAAGAAGCATTGGAACTCTATAGCTAAGATACGTAGACATCTGCAAACGCTATTTCCTAGCAAGGAAGTGTCGCATTTACATTCATTTGAAGTGTAAACGAGGAATACATAACACTGCGCAAATCATATTATATCTTCCCATGAAACATAGAAATGAGATGCGATATCGCGTTTTAAGAAGCATTAGAAATCTATTGCTACGATACGTAGACATCTGCAGACGCTATTTCCTAGCAAGGAAGTGTCGCATTTACATTCATTTGAAGTGTAGACGAGGAATACATAACACTTCGCCAATCATATTATGTCTTACCATGAAACATAGAAATGAGATGCGATATCGCGTTTTAAGAATCATAAGAACTCTATTGCTACGATACGTAGACATCTGCAAACGCTATCTCATTGCAAGGAAGTGTCGCATTTACATTCATTTGAAGTGTAGACGAGGAATACATAACACTTCGCAAATCATATTATATCTTACCATGAAACATAGAAATGAGATGCGATGTCGCGTTTTAAGAAGCATTAAAACTCTATTGCTACGATACCTAGACATCTGCCGGCGCTATTTCCTAGCAAGGAAGTGTCGCATTTACATTTATTTGACGTGTAGACGAGGAATACATGACACTTCGCAAATCATATTATATCTTACCATGAAACATAGAAATGAGATGCGATATCGCGTTTTAAGAAGCATTAGAACTCAATTGCTACGATACGTAGACATCTGCAGACGCTATTTCCTTGCAAGGAAGCGTCGCATTTACATTCATTTGATGCGTAGACGAGGAATGCGTAACACTTCGCAATGAATATTATATCTTATCATGAAACATAGATATGAGATGCGATATCTCGTTTTAAGAAGCATTTGAACTCTATTGCTTCGATACGTAGACATCTGTAAACGCTATTTCCTTGCAAGGAAGTGTCGCATTTGCATTCTTCTGAAGCGATTACGAGGTATACATAACACTTTACAATGAATATTATATCTTATCATGCAACATAGTAATGAGATGCGATATCGCGTTTTAAGAAGCATTAGAACTCTATTGATACGATACGTAGACATCTGCAAACGCTATTTCCTTGCAAGGAAGTGTCGCATTTACATTCTTCTGGAGTGAATACGAGGTATACATAACACTTTACAATGAATATTATATCTTATCATGCAACATAGTAATGAGATGCGATATCGCGCTTTAGGAAGCATTAGAACTCTATTGCTACGATACGTAAACATCTGCAAACGCTATTTCATAGCAAGGAAGTGTCGCATTTACATTCATTTGAAGTGTAGACGAGGAATACATGACACTTCGCAAATCATATTATATCTTACCATGAAATATAGAAATGAGATGCGATATAACGTTTTAAGAAGCATTAGAACTGTATCCCTACGATACGTAGACATCTGCAAACGCTATTTCCTAGCAAGGAAGTGTCGCATTTACATTCTTCTGAAGTGAATACGAGGTATACATAACACTTTACAATGAATATTATATCATATCATGCAACATAGTAATGAGATGCGATATCTCGTTTTAAGAAGCGCAAGAACTCTATTGCTACGATACGTAGACATCTGCAAACGCTATTTGCTTGCAAGGAAGTGTCGCATTTACATTCTTCTGAAGTGTATACGAGGTATACATGACACTTTACAATGAATATTATATCCTAACATGCAACATAGAAATGTGATGCGATATCGCGTTTTAAGAAGCATTAGAGCTCTATCCCTAGGATACGTAAACATCTACAAACGCAATTTCCTAGCAAGGAAGTGTCGCATTTACATTCATTTGAAGTGTAGACGAGGAATACATGACACTTCGCAAATCATATTATATCTTACCATGAAACATAGAAATGAGATGCGATATCGTGTTTTAAGAAGCATTGGAACTCTATAGCTACGATACGTAGACATCTGCAAACGCTATTTCCTAGCAAGGAAGTGTCGCATTTACATTCATTTGAAGTGTAAACGAGGAATACATAACACTTCGCAAATCATATTATATCTTCCCATGAAACATAGAAATGAGATGCGATATCGCGTTTTAAGAAGCATTAGAAATCTATTGCTACGATACGTAGACATCTGTAAACGCTATTTCCTTGCAAGGAAGTGTCGCATTTGCATTCTTCTGAAGCGATTACGAGGTATACATAACACTTTACAATGAATATTATATCTTATCATGCAACATAGTAATGAGATGCGATATCGCGTTTTAAGAAGCATTAGAACTCTATTGATACGATACGTAGACATCTGCAAACGCTATTTCCTTGCAAGGAAGTGTCGCATTTACATTCTTCTGGAGTGAATACGAGGTATACATAACACTTTACAATGAATATTATATCTTATCATGCAACATAGTAATGAGATGCGATATCGCGCTTTAGGAAGCATTAGAACTCTATTGCTACGATACGTAAACATCTGCAAACGCTATTTCATAGCAAGGAAGTGTCGCATTTACATTCATTTGAAGTGTAGACGAGGAATACATGACACTTCGCAAATCATATTATATCTTACCATGAAATATAGAAATGAGATGCGATATAACGTTTTAAGAAGCATTAGAACTGTATCCCTACGATACGTAGACATCTGCAAACGCTATTTCCTAGCAAGGAAGTGTCGCATTTACATTCTTCTGAAGTGAATACGAGGTATACATAACACTTTACAATGAATATTATATCATATCATGCAACATAGTAATGAGATGCGATATCTCGTTTTAAGAAGCGCAAGAACTCTATTGCTACGATACGTAGACATCTGCAAACGCTATTTGCTTGCAAGGAAGTGTCGCATTTACATTCTTCTGAAGTGTATACGAGGTATACATGACACTTTACAATGAATATTATATCCTAACATGCAACATAGAAATGTGATGCGATATCGCGTTTTAAGAAGCATTAGAGCTCTATCCCTAGGATACGTAAACATCTACAAACGCAATTTCCTAGCAAGGAAGTGTCGCATTTACATTCATTTGAAGTGTAGACGAGGAATACATGACACTTCGCAAATCATATTATATCTTACCATGAAACATAGAAATGAGATGCGATATCACGTTTTTAGAAGCATTAGAACACTATCCCTACCATACGTAGACATCTGCAAACGCTATTTCCTAGCAAGGAAGTGTCGCATTTACATTCATTTCAAGTGTAGACGAGGAATACATAAAACTTCGCCAATCATATTATATCTTACCATGAAACATAGAAATGAGATGCGATATCGTGTTTTAAGAAGCATTGGAACTCTATAGCTACGATACGTAGACATCTGCAAACGCTATTTCCTAGCAAGGAAGTGTCGCATTTACATTCATTTGAAGTGTAAACGAGGAATACATAACACTTCGCAAATCATATTATATCTTCCCATGAAACATAGAAATGAGATGCGATATCGCGTTTTAAGAAGCATTAGAAATCTATTGCTACGATACGTAGACATCTGCAAACGCTATTTCCTAGCAAGGAAGTGTCGCATTTACATTCATTTGAAGTGTAGACGAGGAATACATAACACTTCGCCAATCATATTATGTCTTACCATGAAACATAGAAATGAGATGCGATATCGCGTGTTAAGAATCATAAGAGCTCTATTGCTACGATACGTAGACATCTGCAAATGCTATCTCATTGCAAGGAAGTGTCGCATTTACATTCATTTGAAGTGTAGACGAGGAATACATAACACTTCGCAAATCATATTACATCTTACCATGAAACATAGAAATGAGATGCGATGTCGCGTTTTAAGAAGCATTAAAACTCTATTGCTACGATACCTAGACATCTGCAGGCGCTATTTCCTAGCAAGGAAGTGTCGCATTTACATTCATTTGAAGTGTAGACGAGGAATACATAACACTTCGCCAGTCATATTATGTCTTACCATGAAACATAGAAATGAGATGCGATATCGCGTTTTAAGAAGCATCAGAAATCTATTGCTACGATGCGTAGACATCTGCAAACGCTATTTCCTAGCAGGGAAGTGTCGCATTTACATTCATTTGAAGTGTAGACGAGGAATACATAGCACTTCGCAAATCATATTATATCTTACCATGAAACATAGAAATGAGATGCGATATCGCGTTTTAAGACGCATTAGAAATCTATTGCTACGATTCGTAGACATCTGCAAACGCTATTTCCTTGCAAGGCAGTGTCGCATTTACATTCATTTGAAGTGTAGACGAGGAATACATAACACTTCGCAAATCATATTATATCTTACCATGAAACATAGAAATGAGATGCGATATCGAGTTTTAAGAAGCATTAGAACACTATTGCAACGATAGGTAGACATCTGCAATCGCTATTTCCTAGCAAGGAAGTGTCGCATTTACATTCATTTGAAGTGTAGACGAGGAATACATGACACTTCGCAAATCATATTATATCTTACCATGAAACATAGAAATGAGATGCGATATCGCGTTTTAAGAAGCATTGGAACTCTATAGCTACGATACGTAGACATCTGCAAGCGCTATTTCCTAGCAAGGAAGTGTCGCATTTACATTCATTTGAAGTGTAAACGAGGAATACATAACACTTCGCAAATCATATTATATCTTCCCATGAAACATAGAAATGAGATGCGATATCGCGTTTTAAGAAGCATTAGAAATCTATTGCTACGATACGTAGACATCTGCAAACGCTATTTCCTAGCAAGGAAGTGTCGCATTTACATTCATTTGAAGTGTAGACGAGGAATACATAACACTTCGGAAATCATATTATATCTTACCATGAAACATAGAAATGAGATGCGATATCGCGTTTTAAGAAGCATTAGAAATCTATTGCTACGATGCGTAGACATCTGCAAACGCTATTTCCTTGCAAGGAAGTGTCGCAATTACATTCATTTGAAGTGTAGACGAGGAATACATAGCACTTCGCAAATCATATTATATCTTACCATGAAACATAGAAATGAGATGCGATATTGCGTTTTAAGGATCATAAGAACACTATTGCTACGATACGTAGACATCTGCAAACGCTATTTCCTTGCAAGGAAGTGTCGCATTTACATTCATTTGAAGTGTAGACTAGGAATACATAACACTTCGCAAATCATATTATATCTTACCATGAAACATAGAAGTGAGATGCGATATCGCGTTTTAAGAAGCATTAGAACTCTATTGCTACGATACCTAGACATCTGCAGACGCTATTTCCTAGCAAGGAAGTGTCGCATTTACATACATTTGAAGTGTAGACGAGGAATACATGACACTTCGCAAATCATATTATATCTTCCCATGAAACATAGAAATGAGATGCGATTTCGCGTTTTAAGAAGCATTAGAAATCTATTGCTACGATACGTAGACATCTGCAAACGCTATTTCCTAGCAAGGAAGTGTCGCATTTACATTCATTTGAAGTGTAGACGAGGAATACATAACACTTCGCCAATCATATTATGTCTTACCATGAAACATAGAAATGAGATGCGATATCGCGTTTTAAGAATCATAAGAACTCTATTGCTACGATACGTAGACATCTGCAAACGCTATCTCATTGCAAGGAAGTGTCGCATTTACATTCATTTGAAGTGTAGACGAGGAATACATAACACTTCGCCAATCATATTATATCTTCCCATGAAACATAGAAATGAGATGCGATTTCGCGTTTTAAGAAGCATTAGAAATCTATTACTACGATACGTAGACATCTGCAGACGCTATTTCCTTGCAAGGAAGCGTCGCATTTACATTCATTTGATGCGTAGACGAGGAATGCGTAACACTTCGCAATGAATATTATATCTTATCATGAAACATAGATATGAGATGCGATATCTCGTTTTAAGAAGCATTTGAACTCTATTGCTTCGATACGTAGACATCTGTAAACGCTATTTCCTTGCAAGGAAGTGTCGCATTTGCATTCTTCTGAAGCGATTACGAGGTATACATAACACTTTACAATGAATATTATATCTTATCATGCAACATAGTAATGAGATGCGATATCGCGTTTTAAGAAGCATTAGAACTCTATTGCTACGATACGTAGACATCTGCAAACGCTATTTCCTTGCAAGGAAGTGTCGCATTTACATTCTTCTGGAGTGAATACGAGGTATACATAACACTTTACAATGAATATTATATCTTATCATGCAACATAGTAATGAGATGCGATATCGCGCTTTAAGAAGCATTAGAACTCTATTGCTACGATACGTAAACATCTGCAAACGCTATTTCATAGCAAGGAAGTGTCGCATTTACATTCATTTGAAGTGTAGACGAGGAATACATGACACTTCGCAAATCATATTATATCTTACCATGAAATATAGAAATGAGATGCGATATAACGTTTTAAGAAGCATTAGAACTCTATCCCTACGATACGTAGACATCTGCAAACGCCATTTCCTAGCAAGGAAGTGTCGCATTTACATTCTTCTGAAGTGAATACGAGGTATACATAACACTTTACAATGAATATTATATCTTATCATGCAACATAGTAATGAGATGCGATATCTCGTTTTAAGAAGCACAAGAACTCTATTGCTACGATACGTAGACATCTGCAAACGCTATTTGCTTGCAAGGAAGTGTCGCATTTACATTCTTCTGAAGTGTATACGAGGTATACATGACACTTTACAATGAATATTATATCCTAACATGCAACATAGACATGTGATGCGATATCGCGTTTTAAGAAGCATTAGAGCTCTATCCCTAGGATACGTAAACATCTACAAACGCAATTTCCTAGCAAGGAAGTGTCGCATTTACATTCATTTGAAGAGTAGACGAGGAATACATGACACTTCGCAAATCATATTATATCTTACCATGAAACATAGAAATGAGATGCGATGTCGCGTTTTAAGAAGCATTAGAAATCTATTGCTACGATGCGTTGACATCTGCGAACGCTAGTTCCTTGCAAGGAAGTGTCGCATTTACATTCATTTGAAGTCTAGACGAGGAATACATAGCACTTCGCAAATCATATTATATCTTACCATGAAACATAGAAATGAGATGCGATATCGCGTTTTAAGAAGCATTAGAAATCTATTGCTACGATTCGTAGACATCTGCAAACGCTATTTCCTTGCAAGGCAGTGTCGCATTTACATTCATTTGAAGTGCAGACGAGGAATACATAACACATCGCAAATCATATTATATCTTCCCATGAAACATAGAAATGAGATGCGATATCGCGTTTTAAGAAGCATTAGAAATCTATTGCTACGATACGTAGACATCTGCAAACGCTATTTCCTAGCAAGGAAGTGTCGCATTTACATTCATTTGAAGTGTAGACGAGGAATACATAACACTTCGCCAATCATATTATGTCTTACCATGAAACATAGAAATGAGATGCGATATCGCGTTTTAAGAATCATAAGAACTCTATTGCTACGATACGTAGACATCTGCAAACGCTATCTCATTGCAAGGAAGTGTCGCATTTACATTCATTTGAAGTGTAGACGAGGAATACATAACACTTCGCCAGTCATATTATGTCTTACCATGAAACATAGAAATGAGATGCGATATCGCGTTTTAAGAAGCATCAGAAATCTATTGCTACGATGCGTAGACATCTGCAAACGCTATTTCCTAGCAGGGAAGTGTCGCATTTACATTCATTTGAAGTGTAGACGAGGAATACATAGCACTTCGCAAATCATATTATATCTTACCGTGAAACATAGAAATGAGATGCGATATCGCGTTTTAAGACGCATTAGAAATCTATTGCTACGATTCGTAGACATCTGCAAACGCTAATTCCTTGCAAGGCAGTGTCGCATTTACATTCATTTGAAGTGTAGACGAGGAATACATAACACTTCGCAAATCATATTATATCTTACCATGAAACATAGAAATGAGATGCGATATCGAGTTTTAAGAAGCATTAGAACACTATTGCAACGATAGGCAGACATCTGCAATCGCTATTTCCTAGCAAGGAAGTGTCGCATTTACATTCATTTGAAGTGTAGACGAGGAATACATGACACTTCGCAAATCATATTATATCTTACCATGAAACATAGAAATGAGATGCGATATCGCGTTTTAAGAAGCATTGGAACTCTATAGCTACGATACGTAGACATCTGCTAACGCTATTTCC
This sequence comes from Xylocopa sonorina, assembly GCF_050948175.1. Classification (NCBI taxonomy): domain Eukaryota; kingdom Metazoa; phylum Arthropoda; class Insecta; order Hymenoptera; family Apidae; genus Xylocopa; species Xylocopa sonorina. Next base: position 85,356 of record NW_027490454.1, read on the forward strand.
TAGCAAGGAAGTGTCGCATTTACATTCATTTGAAGTGTAAACGAGGAATACATAACACTTCGCAAATCATATTATATCTTCCCATGAAACATAGAAATGAGATGCGATATCGCGTTTTAAGAAGCATTAGAAATCTATTGCTACGATACGTAGACATCTGCAAACGCTATTTCCTAGCAAGGAAGTGTCGCATTTACATTCATTTGAAGTGTAGACGAGGAATACATAACACTTCGCCAATCATATTATATCTTCCCATGAAACATAGAAATGAGATGCGATTTCGCGTTTTAAGAAGCATTAGAAATCTATTGCTACGATACGTAGACATCTGCAAACGCTATTTCCTAGCAAGGAAGTGTCGCATTTACATTCATTTGAAGTGTAGACGAGGAATACATAACACTTCGCCAATCATATTATGTCTTACCATAAAACATAGAAATGAGATGCGATATCGCGTTTTAAGAATCATAAGAACTCTATTGCTACGATACGTAGACATCTGCAAACGCTATCTCATTGCAAGGAAGTGTCGCATTTACATTCATTTGAAGTGTAGACGAGGAATACATAACACTTCGCAAATCATATTATATCTTACCATGAAACATAGAAATGAGATGCGATGTCGCGTTTTAAGAAGCATTAAAACTCTATTGCTACGATACCTAGACATCTGCAGGCGCTATTTCCTAGCAAGGAAGTGTCGCATTTACATTTATTTGACGTGTAGACGAGGAATACATGACACTTCGCAAATCATATTATATCTTACCATGAAACATAGAAATGAGATGCGATATCGCGTTTTAAGAAGCATTAGAACTCTATTGCTACGATACCTAGACATCTGCAGACGCTATTTCCTAGCAAGGAAGTGTCGCATTTACATTCATTTGAAGTGTAGACGAGGAATACATAACACTTCGCCAGTCATATTATGTCTTACCATGAAACATAGAAATGAGATGCGATATCGCGTTTTAAGAAGCATTAGAAATCTATTGCTACGATGCGTAGACATCTGCGAACGCTAGTTCCTTGCAAGGAAGTGTCGCATTTACATTCATTTGAAGTGTAGACGAGGAATACATAGCACTTCGCAAATCATATTATATCTTACCATGAAACATAGAAATGGGATGCGATATCGCGTTTTAAGAAGCATTAGAAATCTATTGCTACGATTCGTAGACATCTGCAAACGCTATTTCCTTGCAAGGCAGTGTCGCATTTACATTCATTTGAAGTGCAGACGAGGAATACATAACACTTCGCAAATCATATTATATCTTCCCATGAAACATAGAAATGAGATGCGATATCGCGTTTTAAGAAGCATTAGAAATCTATTGCTACGATACGTAGACATCTGCAAACGCTATTTCCTAGCAAGGAAGTGTCGCATTTACATTCATTTGAAGTGTAGACGAGGAATACATAACACTTCGCCAATCATATTATATCTTCCCATGAAACATAGAAATGAGATGCGATTTCGCGTTTTAAGAAGCATTAGAAATCTATTGCTACGATACGTAGACATCTGCAAACGCTATTTCCTAGCAAGGAAGTGTCGCATTTACATTCATTTGAAGTGTAGACGAGGAATACATAACACTTCGCCAATCATATTATATCTTACCATGAAACATAGAAATGAGATGCGATATCGCGTTTTAAGAAGCATTAGAACTCTATTGCTACGATACCTAGACATCTGCAGACGCTATTTCCTAGCAAGGAAGTGTCGCATTTACATTCATTTGATGCGTAGACGAGGAATGCGTAACACTTCGCAATGAATATTATATCTTATCATGAAACATAGATATGAGATGCGATATCTCGTTTTAAGAAGCATTTGAAATCTATTGCTTCGATACGTAGACATCTGTAAACGCTATTTCCTTGCAAGGAAGTGTCGCATTTGCATTCTTCTGAAGCGATTACGAGGTATACATAACACTTTACAATGAATATTATATCTTATCATGCAACATAGTAATGAGATGCGATATCGCGTTTTAAGAAGCATTAGAACTCTATTGCTACGATACGTAGACATCTGCAAACGCTATTTCCTTGCAAGGAAGTGTCGCATTTACATTCTTCTGGAGTGAATACGAGGTATACATAACACTTTACAATGAATATTATATCTTATCATGCAACATAGTAATGAGATGCGATATCGCGCTTTAAGAAGCATTAGAACTCTATTGCTACGATACGTAAACATCTGCAAACGCTATTTCATAGCAAGGAAGTGTCGCATTTACATTCATTTGAAGTGTAGACGAGGAATACATGACACTTCGCAAATCATATTATATCTTACCATGAAATATAGAAATGAGATGCGATATAACGTTTTAAGAAGCATTAGAACTCTATCCCTACGATACGTAGACATCTGCAAACGCTATTTCCTAGCAAGGAAGTGTCGCATTTACATTCTTCTGAAGTGAATACGAGGTATACATAACACTTTACAATGAATATTATATCTTATCATGCAACATAGTAATGAGATGCGATATCTCGTTTTAAGAAGCACAAGAACTCTATTGCTACGATACGTAGACATCTGCAAACGCTATTTGCTTGCAAGGAAGTGTCGCATTTACATTCTTCTGAAGTGTATACGAGGTATACATGACACTTTACAATGAATATTATATCCTAACATGCAACATAGAAATGTGATGCGATATCGCGTTTTAAGAAGCATTAGAGCTCTATCCCTAGGATACGTAAATATCTACAAACGCAATTTCCTAGCAAGGAAGTGTCGCATTTACATTCATTTGAAGAGTAGACGAGGAATACATGACACTTCGCAAATCATATTATATCTTACCATGAAACATAGAAATGGGATGCGATATCACGTTTTTAGAAGCATTAGAACAATATCCCTACGATACGTAGACATCTGCGAACGCTATTTCCTAGCAAGGGAAGTGTCGCATTTACATTCATTTCAAGTGTAGACGAGGAATACATAAAACTTCGCCAATCATATTATATCTTACCATGAAACATAGAAATGAGATGCGATATCGTGTTTTAAGAAGCATTGGAACTCTATAGCTACGATACGTAGACATCTGCAAACGCTATTTCCTAGCAAGGAAGTGTCGCATTTACATTCATTTGAAGTGTAAACGAGGAATACATAACACTGCGCAAATCATATTATATCTTCCCATGAAACATAGAAATGAGATGCGATATCGCGTTTTAAGAAGCATTAGAAATCTATTGCTACGATACGTAGACATCTGCAAACGCTATTTCCTAGCAAGGAAGTGTCGCATTTACATTCATTTGAAGTGTAGACGAGGAATACATAACACTTCGCCAATCATATTATGTCTTACCATGAAACATAGAAATGAGATGCGATATCGCGTTTTAAGAATCATAAGAACTCTATTGCTACGATACGTAGACATCTGCAAACGCTATCTCATTGCAAGGAAGTGTCGCATTTACATTCATTTGAAGTGTAGACGAGGAATACATAACACTTCGCAAATCATATTATATCTTACCATGAAACATAGAAATGAGATGCGATATCGAGTTTTAAGAAGCATTAGAACACTATTGCAACGATAGGTAGACATCTGCAATCGCTATTTCCTAGCAAGGAAGTGTCGCATTTACATTCATTTGAAGTGTAGACGAGGAATACATGACACTTCGCAAATCATATTATATCTTACCATGAAACATAGAAATGAGATGCGATATCGCGTTTTAAGAAGCATTGGAACTCTATAGCTACGATACGTAGACATCTGCAAACGCTATTTCCTAGCAAGGAAGTGTCGCATTTACATTCATTTGAAGTGTAAACGAGGAATACATAACACTTCGCAAATCATATTATATCTTCCCATGAAACATAGAAATGAGATGCGATATCGCGTTTTAAGAAGCATTAGAAATCTATTGCTACGATACGTAGACATCTGCAAACGCTATTTCCTAGCAAGGAAGTGTCGCATTTACATTCATTTGAAGTGTAGACGAGGAATACATAACACTTCGCCAATAGATGCGATTTCGCGTTTTAAGAAGCATTAGAAATCTATTGCTACGATACGTAGACATCTGCAAACGCTATTTCCTAGCAAGGAAGTGTCGCATTTACATTCATTTGAAGTGTAGACGAGGAATACATAACACTTCGCCAATCATATTATGTCTTACCATGAAACATAGAAATGAGATGCGATATCGCGTTTTAAGAATCATAAGAACTCTATTGCTACGATACGTAGACATCTGCAAACGCTATCTCATTGCAAGGAAGTGTCGCATTTACATTCATTTGAAGTGTAGACGAGGAATACATAACACTTCGCAAATCATATTATATCTTACCATGAAACATAGAAATGAGATGCGATGTCGCGTTTTAAGAAGCATTAAAACTCTATTGCTACGATACCTAGACATCTGCAGGCGCTATTTCCTAGCAAGGAAGTGTCGCATTTACATTTATTTGACGTGTAGACGAGGAATACATGACACTCCGCAAATCATATTATATCTTACCATGAAACATAGAAATGAGATGCGATATCGCGTTTTAAGAAGCATTAGAACTCTATTGCTACGATACCTAGACATCTGCAGACGCCATTTCCTAGCAAGGAAGTGTCGCATTTACATTCATTTGAAGTGTAGACGAGGAATACATAACACTTCGCCAGTCATATTATGTCTTACCATGAAACATAGAAATGAGATGCGATATCGCGTTTTAAGAAGCATTAGAAATCTATTGCTACGATGCGTAGACATCTGCGAACGCTAGTTCCTTGCAAGGAAGTGTCGCATTTACATTCATTTGAAGTGTAGACGAGGAATACATAGCACTTCGCAAATCATATTATATCTTACCATGAAACATAGAAATGGGATGCGATATCGCGTTTTAAGAAGCATTAGAAATCTATTGCTACGATTCGTAGACATCTGCAAACGCTATTTCCTTGCAAGGCAGTGTCGCATTTACATTCATTTGAAGTGCAGACGAGGAATACATAACACTTCGCAAATCATATTATATCTTCCCATGAAACATAGAAATGAGATGCGATATCGCGTTTTAAGAAGCATTAGAAATCTATTGCTACGATAGGTAGACATCTGCAATCGCTATTTCCTTCAAGTAAGTGTCGCATTTACATTCATTTGAAGTGTAGACGAGGAATACATAACACTTCGCAAATCATATTATATCTTACCATGAAACATAGAAATGAGATGCGATATCGCATTTTAAGAAGCATTAGAACACTATTGCTACGATAGGTAGACATCTGCAAACGCTATTTCCTTGCAAGGAAGTGTCGCATTTACATTCATTTGAAGTGTTGACGAGGAATACATAACACTTCGCAAATCATATTATATCTTACCATGAAACATAGAAATGAGATGCGATATCGCGTTTTTAGAAGCATTAGAACACTATTGCTACGATACGTAGACATCTGCAAACGCTATTTCCTTGCAAGGAAGTGTCGCCTTTACATTCATTTGAAGTGTAGACGAGGAATACATAACACTTCGCATATCATATTATACCTTACCATGAAACATAGGTATGAGATGCGATATCGCGTTTTAGAATCATAAGAACTCTATTGCTACGATACGTAGACATCTGCAAACGCTATTTCCTTGCAAGGAAGTGTCGCATTTTCATTCATTTGAAGTGTAGACGCGGAATACATAACACTTCGCAAATCATGTTATAGTCTTACCACGAAACATAGAAATGGGATGCGATATCGCGTTTTAAGAAGCATTAGAAATCTATTGCTACGATACCTAGACATCTGCAGACGCTATTTCCTAGCAAGGAAGTGTCGCATTTACATTCATTTGAAGTGTAGACGAGGAATACATGACACTTCGCAGATCATATTATATCTTACCATGAAGACATAGAAATGAGATGCGATATCGCGTTTTAAGAAGCGTTAGAAAATCTATTGCTACGATACGTAGAAATCAGCAAACGCTATTTCCTTGCAAGGAAGTGTCGCATTTATATTCATTTGAAGTGTAGACGAGGAATACATGACATTTCGCAAATCATATTATATCTTACCATGAAACATAGAAATGAGATGCGATATCGGGGTTTTAAGAAGCATTATAAATCTATTGTTATGATACGTAGACATCTGCAAACGCTATTTCCTTGCTAGGTAAGTGTCGCATTTACATTCATTTGAAGTGTAGACGAGGAATACATAACACTTCGCAAATCATATTATATCTTACCATGAAACATAGAAGTGAGATGCGATAGCGCGTTTTGAGAATCATAAGAACTCTATTGCTTACGATACGTAGAAATCTGCAAACGCTATTTCCTCGCAAGGAAGTGTCGCATTTACATTCATTTGAAGTGTAGACGAGGAATACATAACACTTCGCAAATCATGTTATATCTTACCATGAAACATAGAAATGAGGTGCGATATCGCGTTTTAAGAAGCATTAGAACTCTATCGCTACGATACCTAGACATCTGCAGACGATATTTCCTAGCAAGGAAGTGTCGCATTTACACTCATTTGAAGTGTAGACGAGGAAAATATGACACTTCGCAGATCATATTATATCTTACCATGAAACATAGAAATGAGATGCGATATCGCGTTTTAAGAAGCATTAGAATTCTATTGCTACGATAGGTAGACATCTGCAAACGCTATTTCCTTGCAAGGAAGTGTCGCATTTACATTCATTTGAAGTGTAGACGAGGAATACATAACACTTCGCAAATCATATTATATCTTACCATGAAACATTGAAATGAGATGCGATATCGCGTTTTAAGAAGCATTAGAACACTATTGCTACGATACCTAGACATCTGCAGACGCTATTTCCTAGCAAGGAAGTGTCGCATTTACATTCATTTGAAGTATAGACGGAGGAATACATAACACTTCGCAAATCATATTATATCTTACCATGAACCATTGACATGAGATGCGATATCGCGTTTTAAGAAGCATTAGAACTCTATTGCTACGATAGGCAGACATCTGCAAACGCTATTTCCTTGCAAGGAAGTGTCGCATTACATTCATTTGAAGTGTAGACGAGGAATACATAACACTTCTCAAATCATGTTATATCTTACCATGAAACATAGAAATGAGATGCGATATCGCGTTTTGGGGAAGCATTAGAACTCTGTTGCTACGATACCCAGACATCTAGAGATGCTATTTCCTAGCAAGGAAGTGTCGCATTTACATTCATTTTGAAGTGTAGACGAGGAATACATAAGACTTCGCAAATCATATTATATCTTACCATGAAACATAGAAATGAGATGCGATATCTAGTTTTAAGAAGCATTAGAACTCTATTGCTACGATAGGTAGACATCTGCAATCGCTATTTTCCTTCAAGGAAGTGTCGCATTTACATTCATTTGAAGTGTAGACGAGGAATACATAACACTTCGCAAATCATATTATATCTTACCATGAAACATAGAATTGAGATGCGATATCGCGTTTTAAGAAGCATTAGAACACTATTGCTACGATACCTAGACATCTAGAGACGCTATTTCCTAGCAAGGAAGTGTCGCATTTACATTCATGCTGAAGTGTAGACGAGGAATACATAAGACTTCGCAAATCATATTATATCTTACCATGAAACATAGAAATGAGATGCGATATCGCGTTTAAGAAGCATTAGAACACTATTGCTACGATACCTAGACATCTACAGACACTATTTCCTAGCAAGGGAAGTGTCGCATTTACATTCATTTGAAGTCTAGACGAGGAATACATAACACTTCGCAAATCATATTATATCTTACCATGAAACATAGAAATGAGATGCGATATCGCGTTTTAAGAAGCATTGGAATTCTATTGCTACGATAGGCAGACATCTGCAAACGCTATTTCCTTGCAAGGAAGTGTCCGCGTTTACATTCATTTGAAGTGTAGACGAGGAATACATAACACTTCGCAAATCATGTTATATCTTACCATGAAACATAGAAATGAGATGCGATATCGCGTTTTGAGAAGCATTAGAAATCTATTGCTACGATACCTAGACATCTGCAGACGCTATTTCCCTAGCAAGGAAGTGTCGCATTTACATTCATTTGAAGTGTAGAACGAGGAATACATGACACTTCGCAGATCATATTATATCGTTACCATGAAACATAGAAATGAGATGCGATATCGCGTTTTATGAAGCGCTAGAAATCTATTGCTACGATACGTAGAAATCAGCAAACGCTATTTCCTTGCAAGGAAGTGTCGCATTTATATTCATTTGAAGTGTAGACGAGGAATACATGACATTTCGCAAATCATATTATATCTTACCATTGAAACATAGAAATGAGGTGCGATATCGCGTTTTAAGAAGCATTAGAACTCTATTCGCTACGATACCTAGACATCTGCAGACGATATTTCCTAGCAAGGAAGTGTCGCATTTACATTCATTTGAAGTGTAGACGAGGAATACATAACACTTCGCAAATCATATTATATCTTACCATGAACCATAGAAATGAGTTGCGATATCGCGTTTTAAGAAGCATTATAAATCTATGTTATGATACGTAGACATCTGCAAACGCTATTTTCCTTGCTAGGAAGTGTCGCATTTACATTCATTTGAAGTGTAGACGAGGAATACATAACACTTCGCAAATCATATTATATCTTACCATGAAACATAGAAGTGAGATGCGATAGCGCGTTTTGAGAATCATAAGAACTCTATTGCTACGATACGTAGAAATCTGCAAACGCTATTTCTCGCAAGGAAGTGTCGCATTTACATTCATTTGAAGTGTAGACGAGGAATACATAACACTTCGCAAATCATGTTATATCTTACCATGAAACATAGAAATGAGGTGCGATATCGCGTTTTAAGAAGCATTAGAACTCTATCGCTACGATACCTAGACATCTGCAGACGATATTTCCTAGCAAGGAAGTGTCGCATTTACATTCATTTGAAGTGTAGACGAGGAATACACAACACTTCGCAAATCATATTATATTCTTACCATGAACCATAGAAATGAGTTGCGATATCGCGTTTTAAGAAGCATTAGAACTCTATTGCTACGATACCTAGATATCTGCAGACGCTATTTCCTAGCATGGAAGTGTCGCATTTACATTCATTTGAAGTGTAGTACGAGGAATACATAACACTTCGCAAATCATATTATATCTTACCATGAAACATAGAATTGAGATGCGATATCGCGTTTTTAGAAGCATTAGAACACTATTACTACGATACGTAGACATCTGCAAACGCTATTTCCTTGCAAGGAAGTGTCGCATTTACATTCATTTGAAGTGTAGACGAGGATACATAACACTACTTCGCTTCCAAATCATATTATATCTTACCATGAAACATAGGTATGAGATGCGATATCGCGTTTTAGAATCATAAGGACTCTATTGCTTACGATACGTAGACATCTGCAAACGCTATTTCCTTGCAAGGAAGTGTCGCATTTTCATTCATTTGAAGTGTAGACGAGGAATACATAACACTTTCGCAAATCAAGTTATATCTTACAATGAAGCATTGAAATGAGATGCGACATCGCGTTTTAAGAAGCATTAGAACTCTATTGCTACGATAGTCAGACATCTGCAAACGCTATTTCCTTGCAAGGAAGTGTCGCATTTACATTCATTTGAAGTGTAAACGAGGAATACATAACACTTCTCAAATCATGTTATATCTTTACCATGAAACATAGAAATGAGATGCGATATCGCGTTTTGGGAAGCATTAGAACTCCTGTTGCTACGATACCTAGACATCTAGAAGACGCTATTTCCTAGCAAGGAAGTGTCGCATTTACATTCATCTGAAGTGTAGACGAGGAATACATAACACTCGCAAATCATGTTATATCTTACCATGAAACATACAAATGAGATGAGATATCGCGTTTTAAGAAGCACTAGAACCCTATTGCTACGATACCTAGACATCTGCAGACGCTATTTCCTACCAAGGAAGTGTCGCATTTACATTCATTTGAAGTGTAGACGAGGAATACATAAGACTTCGCAAATCATATTATATCTTACCATGAAACATAGAATTGAGATGCGATACCGCGTTTTAAGAAGCATTAGAACACTATTGCTACGATACCTAGACATCTAGAGACGCTATTTCCTAGCAAGGAAGTGTCGCATTTACATTCATCTGAAGTGTAGACGAGGAATACATAACACTTCGCAAACCATGTTATATCTTACCATGAAACATAGAAATGAGATGCGATATCGCGTTTTAAGAAGCATTAGAACCTAATTGCTACGATACCTAGACATCTGCAGACACTATTTCCTAGCAAGGAAGTGTCGCATTTACATTCATTTGAAGTCTAGATGAGGAATACATGACACTTCGCAAATCATATTAATCTTACCATGAAACATAGAAATGAGATGCGATATCGCGTTTTAAGAAGCATTGGAATTCTATTGCTGCGATAGGTAGACATCTGCAAACGCTATTTTCTTGCAAGGAAGTGTCTCATTTACATTCATTTGAAGTGTAGACGAGGAATACATAACACACTTCACAAATCATATTATGTCTTACCATGAAACATAGAAATGAGATGCGATATCGCGTTTTAAGAAGCATTAGAACTCTATTGCTACGATAGGCAGACATCTGCAAACGCTATTTCCTTGCAAGGAAGTGTCGCATTTACATTCATTTGAAGTGTAGACGAGGAATACATAACACTTCGCAAATCATGTTATATCTTACCATGAAACATAGAAATGAGATGCGATATCGCGTTTTGAGAAGCATTAGAACTCTATTGCTTACGATACCTAGACATCTGCAGACGCTATTTCCTAGCAAGGAAGTGTCGCATTTACATTCATCTGAAGTGTAGACGAGGAATACATAACACTTCGCAAATCATGTTATATCTTACCATGAAACATAGAAATGAGATGCGATATCGCGTTTTAAGAAGCATTAGAACCCTATTGCTACGATACCTAGACATCTGCAGACGCTATTTCCTACCAAGGAAGTGTCGCATTTACATTCATTTGAAGTGTAGACGAGGAATACATAAGACTTCGCAAATCATATTATATCTTACCATGAAGCATAGAAATGAGATGCGATATCGCGTTTTAAGAAGCATTAGAACACTATTGCTACGATACCTAGGCATCTGCAAAACGCTATTTCCTAGCAAGGAAGTGTCGCATTTACATTCATTTGAAGTGTAGACGAGGAATACATAACACTTCGCAAATCATATTATATCTTACCATGAACCATAGAAATGAGATGCGATATCGCGTTTTAAGAATCATATGAACTCTATTGCTACGATACGCAGACATCAGCAAACGCTATTTCCTAGCGAGGAAGTGTCGCATTTACATTCATTTGAAGTGTAGACGAGGAATACATAATACTTCGCAAATCATATTATATCATACCATGAAACATAGAATTGAGATTGCGATATCGCGTTTTAAGAAGCTATTAGAACTCTATTGCTACGATACCTAGACATCTGCAGACGCTATTTCCTAGCAAGGAAGTGTCGCATTTACATTCATTTGAAGTGTAGACGAGGGAATACATAACACTTCGCAAATCATATTATATCTTACCATGAAACATAGAAATGAGATGCGATATCGCGTTTTAAGAAGCATTAGAACTCTATTACTACGATAGGCAGACATCTGCAAACGCTATTTCCTTGCAAGGAAGTGTCGCATTTACATTCATTTGAAGTATAGACGAGGAATACATAACACTTCGCAAATCTATATTATATCTTACCATGAACCATTGAAATGAGATGCGATATCGCGTTTTAAGAAGCATTAGAACTCTATTGCTACGATAGGCAGACATCTGCAAACGCTATTTCCTTGCAAGGAAGTGTCGCATTTACATTCATTTGAAGTGTAGACGAGGAATACATAACACTTCTCAAATCATGTTATATCTTACCACGAAACATAGAAATGAGATGCGATATCGCGTTTTGAGAAGCTTTAGAACTCTGTTGCTACGATACCTAGACATCTAGAGACGCTATTTCCTAGCAAGCGAAGTGTCGCATTTACATTCATCTGAAGTGTAGACGAGGAATACATAACACCTTCGCAAACCATGTTATATCTTACCATGAAACCATAGAAATGAGATGCGATATCGCGTTTTAAGAAGCATTAGAACCCTATTGCTGCGATACCTAGACACCTGCAGACGCTATTTCCTACCAAGGAAGTGTCGCATTTACATTCATTTGAAGTGTAGACGAGGAATACATAACACTTCGCAAATCATATTATATCTTACCATGAACCATAGAAATGAGTTTGCGATATCGCGTTTTAAGCATTAGAACTCTATTGCTACGATTACCCCTAGACATCTGCAGACGCTATTTCCTAGCATGGAAGTGTCGCATTTACATTCATTTGAAGTGTAGACGAGGAATATATGACACTTCGCAGATCATATTATATCTTACCATGAAACATAGAAATGAGATGCGATATCGCGTTTTAAGAAGCATTAGAATTCTATTGCTACGATAGGTAGACATCTGCAAACGCTATTTCCTTGCGAAGGAATTGTCGCATTTACATTCATTTGAAGTGTAGACGAGGAATACATAACACTTCGCAAATCATGTTATATCTTACCATGAAACATAGAAATGAGATGCGATATCGCGTTTTGAGAAGCATTAGAACTCTATTGCTACGATACCTAGACTTCTGCAGACGCTATTTCCTAGCAAGGAAGTGTCGCATTTACATTCATCTGAAGTGTAGACGAGGAATACATAACACTTCGCAAATCATGTTATATCTTACCATGAAACATAGAAATGAGATGCGATATTGCGTTTTAAGAAGCATTAGAACACTATTGCTACGATACCTAGACATCTGCAAACGCTATTTCCTTGCAAGGAAGTGTCGCATTTACATCCACTTGAATCATAGACGTGGAATGCATAACACTTCGCAATGAATATTATATCTTATCATGAAAAATAGATATGAGATGCAATATCTCGTTTTAAGAAGCATTAGAACTCTATTGCTACGATACCTAGACATCTGCAGACGCTATTTCCTAACAAGGAAGTGTCGCATTTACATTCATTTGAAGTGCAGACGAGGAATACATGACACCTCGCAAATCATATCATATCTTACCATGAAACATAGAAATGAGAAGCGATATCGCGTTTTAAGAAGCATTAGAAGGCTATTGCTACGATACGTAGACATCTGCAAACGCTATTTCCTAGCGAGGAAGTATCGCATTCACATTCATTTGAAGTGTGGACGAGGAATACATAACACTTCGCAAATCATGTTATATCTTACCATGAAACATAGAAATGAGATACGATATCGCGTTTTAAGAATCATATGAACTCTATTGCTACGATACGTAGACATCTGCAAACGCTATTTCCTTGCAAAGAAGTGTCGCATTTACTTTCATTTGAATCGTAGACGAGGAATACATAACACTTCGCAAATCATTATATCTTACCATGAAACATAGAAATGAGATGCGATATCTCGTTTTAGGAAGCATTAGAACACTATTGCTACGATACGTAGACATCTGCAAACGCTATTTCCCTGCGAGGAAGTATCGCATTCACATTCATTTGAAGTGTAGACGAGGAATACATATCACTTCGCAAATCATATTATACCTTACCATGAAACATAGAAATGAGAAGCAATATCGCGTGTTAAGAATCATAAGATCTCTATTGCTACGATACGTAGACATCTGCAAACGCTATTTCCTTGCAAGGAAGTGTCGCATTTACATTCATTTGAAGTGTAGACGAGGAATACATATCACTTCGCAAATCATATTAAATCCTATCATGAAACATAGAAATGAGATGCGATATCGCGCTTTAAGAATCACAAGAACTCTATTGCTACGATACGTAGACATCTGCAAACGCTATTTCCTTGCAAGGAAGTGTCGCATTTACATTCATTTGAATCGTAGACGCGGAATGCATAACACTTCGCAATGAATATTATATCTTATCATGAAACATAGATATTAGCTGCTATATCGCGTTTTAAGAAGCATTAGAACTCTATCGCTACGATACCTAGACATCTGCAGACGCTATTTCCTAGCAAGGAAGTGTCGCATTTACATTCATTTGATGTGTAGACGAGGAATACATAACACTTCGCAAATCATATTATATCATACCATGAACCATAGAAATGAGATGCGATATCGCGTTTTAAGAATCATAAGAACACTATTGCTACGATACGTAGACATCTGCAAACGCTATTTCCTAGCGAGGAAGTGTCGCATTTACATTCATTTGAAGTGTAGACGAGGAATACATAACACTTCGCAAATCATATTATATCTTACCATGAAACATAGAAATGAGGTGCGATATCGCGTTTTAAGAAGCATTAGGACTCTATCGCTACGATACCTAGACATCTGCAGACGATATTTCCTAGCAAGGAAGTGTCGCATTTACATTCATTTGAAGTGTGGACGAGGAATACATAACACTTCGCAAATCATATTATATCTTACCATGAAACATAGAAATGGGATGCGATATCGCCTTTTAAGAAGCATTAGAACTCTATTGCTACGATAGGCAGACATCTGCAAACGCTATTTCCTTGCAAGGAAGTGTCGCATTTACATTCATTTGAAGTGTAGACGAGGAATACATAACACTTCGCAAATCATGTTATATCTTACCATGAAACATAGAAATGAGATGCGATATCGCGTTTTGGGAAGCATTAGAACTCTGTTGCTACGATACCTAGACATCTGCAGACGCTATTTCCTAGCAAGGAAGTGTCGCATTTACATTCATTTGATGTGTAGACGAGGAATACATAACACTTCGCAAATCATATTATATCATACCATGAACCATAGAAATGAGATGCGATATCGCGTTTTAAGAAGCATTAGGACTCTATCGCTACGATACCTAGACATCTGCAGACGATATTTCCTAGCAAGGAAGTGTCGCATTTACATTCATTTGAAGTGTAGACGAGGAATACATGACACTTCGCAAATCATATTATATCTTACCATGAACCATAGAAATGAGTTGCGATATCGCGTTCTAAGAAGCATTAGAACTCTATTGCTACAATACCTAGACATCTGCAGACGCTATTTCCTAGCATGGAAGTGTCGCATTTACATTCATTTGAAGTGTAGAAGAGGAATACATGACACTTCGCAGATCATATTATATCATACCATGAAACATAGAATTGAGATGCGATATCGCGTTTTAAGGAGCATTAGAACTCTATTGCTACGATACCTAGACATCTGCAGACGCTATTTCCTAGCAAGGAAGTGTCGCATTTACATTCATTTGAAGTGTAGACGAGGAATACATAACACTTCGCAAATCATATTATATCTTACCATGAAACATAGAAATGGGATGCGATATCGCCTTTTAAGAAGCATTAGAACTCTATTGCTACGATAGGCAGACATCTGCAAACGCTATTTCCTTGCAAGGAAGTGTCGCATTTACATTCATTTGAAGTGTAGACGAGGAATACATAACACTTCGCAAATCATGTTATATCTTACCATGAAACATAGAAATGAGATGCGATATCGCGTTTTGAGAAGCATTAGAACTCTATTGCTACGATACCTAGACTTCTGCAGACGCTATTTCCTAGCAAGGAAGTGTCGCATTTACATTCATCTGAAGTGTAGACGAGGAATACATAACACTTCGCAAATCATATCATATCTTACCATGAAACATAGAAATGAGATGCGATATTGCGTTTTAAGAAGCATTAGAAAACTATTGCTACGATACCTAGACATCTGCAAACGCTATTTCCTTGCAAGGAAGTGTCGCATTTACATCCATTTGAATCATAGACGTGGAATGCATAACACTTCGCAATGAATATTATATCTTATCATGAAAAATAGATATGAGATGCAATATCTCGTTTTAAGAAGCATTAGAACTCTATTGCTACGATACCTAGACATCTGCAGACGCTATTTCCTAACAAGGAAGTGTCGCATTTACATTCATTTGAAGTGCAGACGAGGAATACATGACACTTCGCAAATCATATCATATCTTACCATGAAACATAGAAATGAGAAGCGATATCGCGTTTTAAGAAGCATTAGAAGGCTATTGCTACGATACGTAGACATCTGCAAACGCTATTTCCTAGCTAGGAAGTGTCGCATTTACATTCATTTGAAGTGTAGACGAGGAATACATAACACTTCGCAAATCATATTATATCTTACCATGAACCATAGAAATTAGATGCGATATCGCGTTTTAAGAATCATATGAACTCTATTGCTACGATACGCAGACATCTGCAAACGCTATTTCCTAGCGAGGAAGTGTCGCATTTACATTCATTTGAAGTGTAGACGAGGAATACATAATACTTCGCAAATCATATTATATCATACCATGAAACATAGAATTGAGATGCGATATCGCGTTTTAAGAAGCATTAGAACTCTATTGCTACGATACCTAGACATCTGCAGACGCTATTTCCTAGCAAGGAAGTGTCGCATTTACATTCATTTGAAGTGTAGACGAGGAATACATAACACTTCGCAAATCATATTATATCTTACCATGAAACATAGAAATGAGATGCGATATCGCGTTTTAAGAAGCATTAGAACTCTATTGCTACGATAGGCAGACATCTGCAAACGCTATTTCCTTGCAAGGAAGTGTCGCATTTACATTCATTTGAAGTATAGACGAGGAATACATAACACTTCGCAAATCATATTATATCTTACCATGAACCATTGAAATGAGATGCGATATCGTGTTTTAAGAAGCATTAGAACTCTATTGCTACGATAGGCAGACATCTGCAAACGCTATTTCCTTGCAAGGAAGTGTCGCATTTACATTCATTTGAAGTGTAGACGAGGAATACATAACACTTCTCAAATCATGTTATATCTTACCACGAAACATAGAAATGAGATGCGATATCGCGTTTTGAGAAGCTTTAGAACTCTGTTGCTACGATACCTAGACATCTAGAGACGCTATTTCCTAGCAAGGAAGTGTCGCATTTACATTCATCTGAAGTGTAGACGAGGAATACATAACACTTCGCAAACCATGTTATATCTTACCATGAAACATAGAAATGAGATGCGATATCGCGTTTTAAGAAGCACTAGAACCCTGTTGCTACGATACCTAGACATCTGCAGACGCTATTTCCTACCAAGGAAGTGTCGCATTTACATTCATTTGAAGTGTAGACGAGGAATACATAAGACTTCGCAAATCATATTATATCTTACCATGAAACATAGAATTGAGATGCGATATCGCGTTTTAAGAAGCATTAGAACACTATTGCTACGATACCTAGACATCTAGAGACGCTATTTCCTAGCAAGGAAGTGTCGCATTTGCATTCATCTGAAGTGTAGACGAGGAATACATAACACTTCGCAAACCATGTTATATCTTACCATGAAACATAGAAATGAGATGCGATATCGCGTTTTAAGAAGCATTAGAACCTAATTGCTACGATACCTAGACACCTGCAGACGCTATTTCCTACCAAGGAAGTGTCGCATTTACATTCATTTGAAGTGTAGACGAGGAATACATAAGACTTCGCAAATCATATTATATCTTACCATGAAACATAGAAATGAGATGCGATATCGCGTTTTAAGAAGCATTGGAATTCTATTGCTGCGATAGGTAGACATCTGCAAACGCTATTTCCTTGCAAGGAAGTGTCTCATTTACATTCACTTGAAGTGTAGACGAGGAATACATAACACTTCGCAAATCATATTATATCTTACCATGAAACATAGAAATGAGATGCGATATCGCGTTTTAAGAAGCATTAGAACTCTATTGCTACGATAGGCAGACATCTGCAAACGCTATTTCCTTGCAAGGAAGTGTCGCATTTACATTCATTTGAAGTGTAGACGAGGAATACATAACACTTCGCAAATCATGTTATATCTTACCATGAAACATAGAAATGAGATGCGATATCGCGTTTTGAGAAGCATTAGAACTCTATTGCTACGATACCTAGACATCTGCAGACGCTATTTCCTAGCAAGGAAGTGTCGCATTTACATTCATCTGAAGTGTAGACGAGGAATACATAACACTTCGCAAATCATGTTATATCTTACCATGAAACATAGAAATGAGATGCGATATCGCGTTTTAAGAAGCATTAGAACCCTATTGCTACGATACCTAGACATCTGCAGACGCTATTTCCTACCAAGGAAGTGTCGCATTTACATTCATTTGAAGTGTAGACGAGGAATACATAAGACTTCGCAAATCATACTATATCTTACCATGAAGCATAGAGATGAGATGCGATATCGCGTTTTAAGAAGCATTAGAACACTATTGCTACGATACCTAGGCATCTGCAAACGCTATTTCCTAGCAAGGAAGTGTCGCATTTACATTCATTTGAAGTGTAGACGAGGAATACATAACAATTCGCAAATCATATTATATCTTACCATGAACCATAGAAATGAGATGCGATATCGCGTTTTAAGAATCATATGAACTCTATTGCTACGATACGCAGACATCTGCAAACGCTATTTCCTAGCGAGGAAGTGTCGCATTTACATTCATTTGAAGTGTAGACGAGGAATACATAATACTTCGCAAATCATATTATATCATACCATGAAACATAGAATTGAGATGCGATATCGCGTTTTAAGAAGCATTAGAACTCTATTGCTACGATACCTAGACATCTGCAGACGCTATTTCCTAGCAAGGAAGTGTCGCATTTACATTCATTTGAAGTGTAGACGAGGAATACATAACACTTCGCAAATCATATTATATCTTACCATGAAACATAGAAATGAGATGCGATATCGCGTTTTAAGAAGCATTAGAACTCTATTGCTACGATAGGCAGACATCTGCAAACGCTATTTCCTTGCAAGGAAGTGTCGCATTTACATTCATTTGAAGTATAGACGAGGAATACATAACACTTCGCAAATCATATTATATCTTACCATGAACCATTGAAATGAGATGCGATATCGCGTTTTAAGAAGCATTAGAACTCTATTGCTACGATAGGCAGACATCTGCAAACGCTATTTCCTTGCAAGGAAGTGTCGCATTTACATTCATTTGAAGTGTAGACGAGGAATACA
This sequence comes from Xylocopa sonorina, assembly GCF_050948175.1. Classification (NCBI taxonomy): domain Eukaryota; kingdom Metazoa; phylum Arthropoda; class Insecta; order Hymenoptera; family Apidae; genus Xylocopa; species Xylocopa sonorina. Next base: position 104,724 of record NW_027490454.1, read on the forward strand.
TAACACTTCTCAAATCATGTTATATCTTACCACGAAACATAGAAATGAGATGCGATATCGCGTTTTGAGAAGCTTTAGAACTCTGTTGCTACGATACCTAGACATCTAGAGACGCTATTTCCTAGCAAGGAAGTGTCGCATTTACATTCATCTGAAGTGTAGACGAGGAATACATAACACTTCGCAAACCATGTTATATCTTACCATGAAACATAGAAATGAGATGCGATATCGCGTTTTAAGAAGCACTAGAACCCTGTTGCTACGATACCTAGACATCTGCAGACGCTATATCCTACCAAGGAAGTGTCGCATTTACATTCATTTGAAGTGTAGACGAGGAATACATAAGACTTCGCAAGTCATATTATATCTTACCATGAAACATAGAATTGAGATGCGATATCGCGTTTTAAGAAGCATTAGAACACTATTGCTACGATACCTAGACATCTAGAGACGCTATTTCCTAGCAAGGAATTGTCGCATTTGCATTCATCTGAAGTGTAGACGAGGAATACATAACACTTCGCAAACCATGTTATATCTTACCATGAAACATAGAAATGAGATGCGATATCGCGTTTTAAGAAGCATTAGAACCTAATTGCTACGATACCTAGACACCTGCAGACGCTATTTCCTACCAAGGAAGTGTCGCATTTACATTCATTTGAAGTGTAGACGAGGAATACATAAGACTTCGCAAATCATATTATATCTTACCATGAAACATAGAAATGAGATGCGATGTCGCGTTTTAAGAAGCATTGGAATTCTATTGCTGCGATAGGTAGACATCTGCAAACGCTATTTCCTTGCAAGGAAGTGTCTCATTTACATTCATTTGAAGTGTAGACGAGGAATACATAACACTTCGCAAATCATATTATATCTTACCATGAAACATAGAAATGAGATGCGATATCGCGTTTTACGAAGCATTAGAACTCTGTTGCTACGATACCTAGACATCTGCAGACGCTATTTCCTAGCAAGGAAGTGTCGCATTTACATTCATTTGATGTGTAGACGAGGAATACATAACACTTCGCAAATCATATTATATCATACCATGAACCATAGAAATGAGATGCGATATCGCGTTTTAAGAAGCATTAGGACTCTATCGCTACGATACCTAGACATCTGCAGACGATATTTCCTAGCAAGGAAGTGTCGCATTTACATTCATTTGAAGTGTAGACGAGGAATACATAACACTTCTCAAATCATGTTATATCTTACCACGAAACATAGAAATGAGATGCGATATCGCGTTTTAGAAGCTTTAGAACTCTGTTGCTACGATACCTAGACATCTAGAGACGCTATTTCCTAGCAAGGAAGTGTCGCATTTACATTCATCTGAAGTGTAGACGAGGAATACATAACACTTCGCAAACCATGTTATATCTTACCATGAAACATAGAAATGAGATGCGATATCGCGTTTTAAGAAGCACTAGAACCCTGTTGCTACGATACCTAGACATCTGCAGACGCTATTTCCTACCAAGGAAGTGTCGCATTTACATTCATTTGAAGTGTAGACGAGGAATACATAAGACTTCGCAAGTCATATTATATCTTACCACGAAACATAGAATTGAGATCCGATATCGCGTTTTAAGAAGCATTAGAACACTATTGCTACGATACCTAGACATCTAGAGACGCTATTTCCTAGCAAGGAATTGTCGCATTTGCATTCATCTGAAGTGTAGACGAGGAATACATAACACTTCGCAAACCATGTTATATCTTACCATGAAACATAGAAATGAGATGCGATATCGCGTTTTAAGAAGCATTAGAACCTAATTGCTACGATACCTAGACACCTGCAGACGCTATTTCCTACCAAGGAAGTGTCGCATTTACATTCATTTGAAGTGTAGACGAGGAATACATAAGACTTCGCAAATCATATTATATCTTACCATGAAACATAGAAATGAGATGCGATGTCGCGTTTTAAAAAGCATTGGAATTCTATTGCTGCGATAGGTAGACATCTGCAAACGCTATTTCCTTGCAAGGAAGTGTCTCATTTACATTCATTTGAAGTGTAGACGAGGAATACATAACACTTCGCAAATCATATTATATCTTACCATGAAACATAGAAATGAGATGCGATATCGCGTTTTAAGAAGCATTAGAACTCTATTGCTACGATAGGCAGACATCTGCAAACGCTATTTCCTTGCAAGGAAGTGTCGCATTTACATTCATTTGAAGTGTAGACGAGGAATACATAACACTTCGCAAATCATGTTATATCTTACCATGAAACATAGAAATGAGATGCGATATCGCGTTTTGAGAAGCATTAGAACTCTATTGCTACGATACCTAGACATCTGCAGACGCTATTTCCTAGCAAGGAAGTGTCGCATTTACATTCATCTGAAGTGTAGACGAGGAATACATAACACTTCGCAAATCATGTTATATCTTACCATGAAACATAGAAATGAGATGCGATATCGCGTTTTAAGAAGCATTAGAACCCTATTGCTACGATACCTAGACATCTGCAGACGCTATTTCCTACCAAGGAAGTGTCGCATTTACATTCATTTGAAGTGTAGACGAGGAATACATAAGACTTCGCAAATCATACTATATCTTACCATGAAGCATAGAAATGAGATGCGATATCGCGTTTTAAGAAGCATTAGAACACTATTGCTACGATACCTAGGCATCTGCAAACGCTATTTCCTAGCAAGGAAGTGTCGCATTTACATTCATTTGAAGTGTAGACGAGGAATACATAACACTTCGCAAATCATATTATATCTTACCATGAACCATAGAAATGAGATGCGATATCGCGTTTTAAGAATCATATGAACTCTATTGCTACGATACGCAGACATCTGCAAACGCTATTTCCTAGCGAGGAAGTGTCGCATTTACATTCATTTGAAGTGTAGACGAGGAATACATAATACTTCGCAAATCATATTATATCATACCATGAAACATAGAATTGAGATGCGATATCGCGTTTTAAGAAGCATTAGAACTCTATTGCTACGATAGGCAGACATCTGCAAACGCTATTTCCTTGCAAGGAAGTGTCGCATTTACATTCATTTGAAGTGTAGACGAGGAATACATAACACTTCGCAAATCATGTTATATCTTACCATGAAACATAGAAATGAGATGCGATATCGCGTTTTGAGAAGCATTAGAACTCTATTGCTACGATACCTAGACATCTGCAGACGCTATTTCCTAGCAAGGAAGTGTCGCATTTACATTCACCTGAAGTGTAGACGAGGAATACATAACACTTCGCAAATCATGTTATATCTTACCATGAAACATAGAAATGAGATGCGATATCGCGTTTTAAGAAGCATTAGAACCCTATTGCTACGATACCTAGACATCTGCAGACGCTATTTCCTACCAAGGAAGTGTCGCATTTACATTCATTTGAAGTGTAGACGAGGAATACATAAGACTTCGCAAATCATATTATATCTTACCATGAAACATAGAAATGAGATGCGATATCGCGTTTTAAGAAGCATTAGAACACTATTGCTACGATACCTAGGCATCTGCAGACGCTATTTCCTAGCAAGGAAGTGTCGCATTTACATTCATTTGAAGTCTAGACGAGGAATACATGACACTTCGCAAATCATATTATATTTTACCATGAAACATAGAAATGAGATGCGATATCGCGTTTTAAGAAGCATTAGAATTCTATTGCAACGGTAGGCAGACACCTGCAAACGCTATTTCCTTGCAAGGAAGTGTCGCATTTACGTTCATTTGAAGTGTAGACGAGGAATACATAACACTTCGCAAATCATATTATATCTTACCATGAACCATAGAGATGAGATGCGATATCACGTTTTAAGAATCATAAGAACTCTATTGCTACGATACGTAGACATCTGCAAACGCTATTTCCTAGCGAGGAAGTGTCGCATTTACATTCATTTGAAGTGTAGACGAGGAATACATAACACTACGCAAATCATATTATATCTTACCATGAAACATAGAAATGAGATGCGATATCGCGTTTTAAGAAGCATTAGAATTCTATTGCTACGATAGGTAGACATCTGCAAACGCTATTTCCTTGCAAGGAAGTGTCGCATTTACATTCATTTGAAGTGTAGTCGAGGAATACATAACACTTCGCAAATCATATTATATCTTACCAAGAAACATAGAAATGGGATGCGATATCGCGTTTTAAGAAGCATTAGAACTCTATCGCTACGATACCTAGACATCTGCAGACGCTATTTCCTAGCAAGGAAGTGTCGCATTTACATTCATTTGAAGTGTAGACGAGGAATACATAACACTTCGCAATGAATATTATATCTTATCATGAAACATAGATACGAGATGCAATATCTCGCTTTAAGAAGCATTTGAACTCTATTGCTACGATACCTAGACATCTGCAAACGCTATTTCCTAGCGAAGAAGTGTCGCATTCACATTCATTTGAAGTGTAGACGAGGAATACATAACACTTCGCAAATCATATTAAATCTTATCATGAAACATAGAAATGAGATGCGATATCGCGCTTTAAGAATCACAAGAACTCTATTGCTACGATACGTAGACATCTGCAAACGCTATTTCCTTGCATGGAAGTGTCGCATTTACATTCATTTGAATCGTAGACGCGGAATGCATAACACTTCGCAATGAATATTATATCTTATCATGAAACATAGGTATGAGATGCTATATCGCGTTTTAAGAAGCATTAGAACTCTATCGCTACGATACCTAGACATCTGCAGACACTATTTCCTAGCAAGGAAGTGTCGCATTTACATTCATTTGATGTGTAGACGAGGAATACATAACACTTCGCAAATCATATTATATCTTACCATGAACCATAGAAATGAGATGCGATATCGCGTTTTAAGAATCATAAGAACACTATTTCTACGATACGTAGACATCTGCAAACGCTATTTCCTAGCGAGGAAGTGTCGCATTTACATTCATTTGAAGTGTAGACGAGGAATACATAGCACTTCGCAAATCATATTATATCTTACCATGAAACATTGAAATGAGATGCGATATCGCGTTTTAAGAAGCATTAGAACACTATTGCTACGATACCTAGACATCTGCAGACGCTATTTCCTAGCAAGGAAGTGTCGCATTTACATTCATTTGAAGTCTAGACGAGGAATACATGACACTTCGCAAATCATATTATATCTTACCATGAAACATAGAAATGAGATGCGATATCGCGTTTTAAGAAGCATTAGAATTCTATTGCTACGACAGGTAGACAACTGCAAACGCTATTTCCTTGCAAGGAAGTGTCGCATTTACATTCATTTGAAGTGTAGTCGAGGAATACATAACACTTCGCAAATCATATTATATCTTACCAAGAAACATAGAAATGGGATGCGATATCGCGTTTTAAGAAGCATTAGAACTCTATCGCTACGATACCTAGACATCTGCAGACGCTATTTCCTAGCAAGGAAGTGTCGCATTTACATTCATCTGAAGTCTAGACGAGGAATACATAACACTTCGCAAATCATATTATATCTTACCATGAACCATAGAAATGAGATGCGATATCGCGTTTTAAGAATCATAAGAACTCCATTGCTACGATACGCAGACATCTGCAAACGCTATTTCCTAGCGAAGAAGTGTCGCATTCACATTCATTTGAAGTGTAGACGAGGAATACATAACACTTCGCAAATCATATTAAATCTTATCATGAAACATAGAAATGAGATGCGATATCGCGCTTTAAGAATCACAAGAACTCTATTGCTACGATACGTAGACATCTGCAAAAGCTATTTCCTTGCAAGGAAGTGTCGCATTTACATTCATTTGAATCGTAGACGCGGAATGCATAACACTTCGCAATGAATATTATATCTTATCATGAAACACAGATATGAGATGCTATATCGCGTTTTAAGAAGCATTAGAACTCTATCGCTACGATGTCTAGACACCTGCAGACGCTATTTCCTAGCGAAGAAGTGTCGCATTTACATTCATCTGAAGTGTAGACGAGGAATACATAACACTTCGCAAATCATGTTATATCTTACCATGAAACATAGAAATGAGATGCGATATCGCGTTTTAAGAAGCATTAGAACCCTATTGCTACGATACCTAGACATCTGCAGACGCTATTTCCTACCAAGGAAGTGTCGCATTTACATTCATTTGAAGTGTAGACGAGGAATACATAAGACTTCGCAAATCATACTATATCTTACCATGAAGCATAGAAATGAGATGCGATATCGCGTTTAAGAAGCATTAGAACACTATTGCTACGATACCTAGGCATCTGCAAACGCTATTTCCTAGCAAGGAAGTGTCGCATTTACATTCATTTGAAGTGTAGACGAGGAATACATAACACTTCGCAAATCATATTATATCTTACCATGAACCATAGAAATGATATGCGATATCGCGTTTTAAGAATCATATGAACTCTATTGCTACGATACGCAGACATCTGCAAACGCTATTTCCTAGCGAGGAAGTGTCGCATTTACATTCATTTGAAGTGTAGACGAGGAATACATAATACTTCGCAAATCATATTATATCATACCATGAAACATAGAATTGAGATGCGATATCGCGTTTAAGAAGCATTAGAACTCTATTGCTACGATACCTAGACATCTGCAGACGCTATTTCCTAGCAAGGAAGTGTCACATTTACATTCATTTGAAGTGTAGACGAGGAATACATAACACTTCGCAAACCATGTTATATCTTACCATGAAACATAGAAATGAGATGCGATATCGCGTTTTAAGAAGCATTAGAACCTAATTGCTACGATACCTAGACACCTGCAGACGCTATTTCCTACCAAGGAAGTGTCGCATTTACATTCATTTGAAGTGTAGACGAGGAATACATAAGACTTCGCAAATCATATTATATCTTACCATGAAACATAGAAATGAGATGCGATGTCGCGTTTTAAGAAGCATTGGAATTCTATTGCTGCGATAGGTAGACATCTGCAAACGCTATTTCCTTGCAAGGAAGTGTCTCATTTACATTCATTTGAAGTGTAGACGAGGAATACATAACACTTCGCAAATCATATTATATCTTACCATGAAACATAGAAATGAGATGCGATATCGCGTTTTAAGAAGCATTAGAACTCTATTGCTACGATAGGCAGACATCTGCAAACGCTATTTCCTTGCAAGGAAGTGTCGCATTTACATTCATTTGAAGTGTAGACGAGGAATACATAACACTTCGCAAATCATGTTATATCTTACCATGAAACATAGAAATGAGATGCGATATCGCGTTTTGAGAAGCATTAGAACTCTATTGCTACGATACCTAGACATCTGCAGACGCTATTTCCTAGCAAGGAAGTGTCGCATTTACATTCATCTGAAGTGTAGACGAGGAATACAATAACACTTCGCAAATCATGTTATATCTTACCATGAAACATAGAAATGAGATGCGATATCGCGTTTTAAGAAGCATTAGAACCCTATTGCTACGATACCTAGACATCTGCAGACGCTATTTCCTACCAAGGAAGTGTCGCATTTACATTCATTTGAAGTGTAGACGAGGAATACATAAGACTTCGCAAATCATACTATATCTTACCATGAAGCATAGAAATGAGATGCGATATCGCGTTTTAAGAAGCATTAGAACACTATTGCTACGATACCTAGGCATCTGCAAACGCTATTTCTAGCAAGGAAGTGTCGCATTTACATTCATTTGAAGTGTAGACGAGGAATACATAACACTTCGCAAATCATATTATATCTTACATGAACCATAGAAATGAGATGCGATATCGCGTTTTAAGAATCATATGAACTCTATTGCTACGATACGCAGACATCTGCAAACGCTATTTCCTAGCGAGGAAGTGTCGCATTTACATTCATTTGAAGTGTAGACGAGAATACATAATACTTCGCAAATCATATTATATCATACCATGAAACATAGAATTGAGATGCGATATCGCGTTTTAAGAAGCATTAGAACTCTATTGCTACGATAGGCAGACATCTGCAAACGCTATTTCCTTGCAAGGAAGTGTCGCATTTACATTCATTTGAAGTGTAGACGAGGAATACATAACACTTCGCAAATCATGTTATATCTTACCATGAAACATAGAAATGAGATGCGATATCGCGTTTGAGAAGCATTAGAACTCTATTGCTACGATACCTAGACATCTGCAGACGCTATTTCCTAGCAAGGAAGTGTCGCATTTACATTCACCTGAAGTGTAGACGAGGAATACATAACACTTCGCAAATCATGTTATATCTTACCATGAAACATAGAAATGAGATGCGATATCGCGTTTTAAGAAGCATTAGAACCCTATTGCTACGATACCTAGACATCTGCAGACGCTATTTCCTACCAAGGAAGTGTCGGCATTTACATTCATTTGAAGTGTAGACGAGGAATACATAAGACTTCGCAAATCATATTATATCTTACACATGAAACATAGAAATGAGATGCGATATCGGCGTTTTAAGAAGCATTAGAACACTATTGCTACGATACCTAGGCATCTGCAGACGCTATTTCCTAGCAAGGAAGTGTCGCATTTACATTCATTTGAAGTCTAGACGAGGAATACATGACACTTCGCAAATCATATTATATTTTTACCATGAAACATAGAAATGAGATGCGATATCGCGTTTTAAGAAGCATTAGAATTCTATTGCAACGATAGGCAGACACCTGCAAACGCTATTTCCTTGCAAGGAAGTGTCGCATTTACGTTCATTTGAAGTGTAGACGAGGAATACATAACACTTCGCAAATCATATTATATCTTACCATGAACCATAGAGATGAGATGCGATATCACGTTTTAAGAATCATAAGAACTCTATTGCTACGATACGTAGACATCTGCAAACGCTATTTCCTAGCGAGGAAGTGTCGCATTTACATTCATTTGAAGTGTAGACGAGGAATACATAACACTACGCAAATCATATTATATCTTACCATGAAACATAGAAATGAGATGCGATATCGCGTTTTAAGAAGCATTAGAATTCTATTGCTACGATAGGTAGACATCTGCAAACGCTATTTCCTTGCAAGGAAGTGTCGCATTTACATTCATTTGAAGTGTAGTCGAGGAATACATAACACTTCGCAAATCATATTATATCTTACCAAGAAACATAGAAATGGATGCGATATCGCGTTTTAAGAATCATTAGAACTCTATCGCTACGATACCTAGACATCTGCAGACGCTATTTCCTAGCAAGGAAGTGTCGCATTTACATTCATTTGAAGTGTAGACGAGGAATACATAACACTTCGCAATGAATATTATATCTTATCATGAAACATAGATACGAGATGCAATATCTCGCTTTAAGAAGCATTTGAACTCTATTGCTACGATACCTAGACATCTGCAGACGCTATTTCCTAGCAAGGAAGTGTCGCATTTACATTCATTTGAAGTGTAGACGAGGAATACATAACACTACGCAAATCATATTATATCTTACCATGAAACATAGAAATGAGATGCGATATCGCGTTTTAAGAAGCATTAGAATTCTATTGCTACGATAGGTAGACATCTGCAAACGCTATTTCCTTGCAAGGAAGTGTCGCATTTACATTTCATTTGAAGTGTAGTCGAGGAATACATAACACTTCGCAAATCATATTATATCTTACCAAGAAACATAGAAATGGGATGCGATATCGCGTTTTAAGAAGCATTAGAACTCTATCGCTACGATACCTAGACATCTGCAGACGCTATTTCCTAGCAAGGAAGTGTCGCATTTACATTCATTTGAAGTGTAGACGAGGAATACATAACACTTCGCAATGAATATTATATCTTATCATGAAACATAGATACGAGATGCAATATCTCGCTTTAAGAAGCATTTGAACTCTATTGCTACGATACCTAGACATCTGCAAACGCTATTTCCTAGCGAAGAAGTGTCGCATTCACATTCATTTGAAGTGTAGACGAGGAATACATAACACTTCGCAAATCATATTAAATCTTATCATGAAACATAGAAATGAGATGCGATATCGCGCTTTAAGAATCACAAGAACTCTATTGCTACGATACGTAGACATCTGCAAACGCTATTTCCTTGCATGGAAGTGTCGCATTTACATTCATTTGAATCGTAGACGCGGAATGCATAACACTTCGCAATGAATATTATATCTTATCATGAAACATAGGTATGAGATGCTATATCGCGTTTTAAGAAGCATTAGAACTCTATCGCTACGATACCTAGACATCTGCAGACACTATTTCCTAGCAAGGAAGTGTCGCATTTACATTCATTTGATGTGTAGACGAGGAATACATAACACTTCGCAAATCATATTATATCTTACCATGAACCATAGAAATGAGATGCGATATCGCGTTTTAAGAATCATAAGAACACTATTTCTACGATACGTAGACATCTGCAAACGCTATTTCCTAGCGAGGAAGTGTCGCATTTACATTCATTTGAAGTGTAGACGAGGAATACATAGCACTTCGCAAATCATATTATATCTTACCATGAAACATTGAAATGAGATGCGATATCGCGTTTTAAGAAGCATTAGAACACTATTGCTACGATACCTAGACATCTGCAGACGCTATTTCCTAGCAAGGAAGTGTCGCATTTACATTCATTTGAAGTCTAGACGAGGAATACATGACACTTCGCAAATCATATTATATCTTACCATGAAACATAGAAATGAGATGCGATATCGCGTTTTAAGAAGCATTAGAATTCTATTGCTACGACAGGTAGACAACTGCAAACGCTATTTCCTTGCAAGGAAGTGTCGCATTTACATTCATTTGAAGTGTAGTCGAGGAATACATAACACTTCGCAAATCATATTATATCTTACCAAGAAACATAGAAATGGGATGCGATATCGCGTTTTAAGAAGCATTAGAACTCTATCGCTACGATACCTAGACATCTGCAGACGCTATTTCCTAGCAAGGAAGTGTCGCATTTACATTCATCTGAAGTCTAGACGAGGAATACATAACACTTCGCAAATCATATTATATCTTACCATGAACCATAGAAATGAGATGCGATATCGCGTTTTAAGAATCATAAGAACTCCATTGCTACGATACGCAGACATCTGCAAACGCTATTTCCTAGCGAAGAAGTGTCGCATTCACATTCATTTGAAGTGTAGACGAGGAATACATAACACTTCGCAAATCATATTAAATCTTATCATGAAACATAGAAATGAGATGCGATATCGCGCTTTAAGAATCACAAGAACTCTATTGCTACGATACGTAGACATCTGCAAACGCTATTTCCTTGCAAGGAAGTGTCGCATTTACATTCATTTGAATCGTAGACGCGGAATGCATAACACTTCGCAATGAATATTATATCTTATCATGAAACACAGATATGAGATGCTATATCGCGTTTTAAGAAGCATTAGAACTCTATCGCTACGATGTCTAGACACCTGCAGACGCTATTTCCTAGCGAAGAAGTGTCGCATTTACATTCATCTGAAGTGTAGACGAGGAATACATAACACTTCGCAAATCATGTTATATCTTACCATGAAACATAGAAATGAGATGCGATATCGCGTTTTAAGAAGCATTAGAACCCTATTGCTACGATACCTAGACATCTGCAGACGCTATTTCCTACCAAGGAAGTGTCGCATTTACATTCATTTGAAGTGTAGACGAGGAATACATAAGACTTCGCAAATCATACTATATCTTACCATGAAGCATAGAAATGAGATGCGATATCGCGTTTTAAGAAGCATTAGAACACTATTGCTACGATACCTAGGCATCTGCAAACGCTATTTCCTAGCAAGGAAGTGTCGCATTTACATTCATTTGAAGTGTAGACGAGGAATACATAACACTTCGCAAATCATATTATATCTTACCATGAACCATAGAAATGATATGCGATATCGCGTTTTAAGAATCATATGAACTCTATTGCTACGATACGCAGACATCTGCAAACGCTATTTCCTAGCGAGGAAGTGTCGCATTTACATTCATTTGAAGTGTAGACGAGGAATACATAATACTTCGCAAATCATATTATATCATACCATGAAACATAGAATTGAGATGCGATATCGCGTTTTAAGAAGCATTAGAACTCTATTGCTACGATACCTAGACATCTGCAGACGCTATTTCCTAGCAAGGAAGTGTCACATTTACATTCATTTGAAGTGTAGACGAGGAATACATAACACTTCGCAAATCATATTATATCTTACCATGAAACATAGAAATGAGATGCGATATCGCGTTTTAAGAAGCATTAGAACCCTATTGCTGCGATACCTAGACACCTGCAGACGCTATTTCCTACCAAGGAAGTGTCGCATTTACATTCATTTGAAGTGTAGACGAGGAATACATAAGACTTCGCAAATCATATTATATCTTACCATGAAACATAGAAATGATATGCGATATCGCGTTTTAAGAAGCATTAGAACTCTATTGCTACGATAGGCAGACATCTGCAAACGCTATTTCCTTGCAAGGAAGTGTCGCATTTACATTCATTTGAAGTGTAGACGAGGAATACATAACACTTCGCAAATCATGTTATATCTTACCATGAAACATAGAAATGAGATGCGATATCGCGTTTTGAGAAGCATTAGAACTCTATTGCTACGATACCTAGACATCTGCAGACGCTATTTCCTAGCAAGGAAGTGTCGCATTTACATTCACCTGAAGTGTAGACGAGGAATACATAACACTTCGCAAATCATGTTATATCTTACCATGAAACATAGAAATGAGATGCGATATCGCGTTTTAAGAAGCATTAGAACCCTATTGCTACGATACCTAGACATCTGCAGACGCTATTTCCTACCAAGGAAGTGTCGCATTTACATTCATTTGAAGTGTAGACGAGGAATACATAAGACTTCGCAAATCATATTATATCTTACCATGAAACATAGAAATGAGATGCGATATCGCGTTTTAAGAAGCATTAGAACACTATTGCTACGATACCTAGGCATCTGCAGACGCTATTTCCTAGCAAGGAAGTGTCGCATTTACATTCATTTGAAGTCTAGACGAGGAATACATGACACTTCGCAAATCATATTATATTTTACCATGAAACATAGAAATGAGATGCGATATCGCGTTTTAAGAAGCATTAGAATTCTATTGCAACGATAGGCAGACACCTGCAAACGCTATTTCCTTGCAAGGAAGTGTCGCATTTACGTTCATTTGAAGTGTAGACGAGGAATACATAACACTTCGCAAATCATATTATATCTTACCATGAACCATAGAGATGAGATGCGATATCGCGCTTTAAGAATCACAAGAACTCTATTGCTACGATACGTAGACATCTGCAAACGCTATTTCCTTGCATGGAAGTGTCGCATTTACATTCATTTGAATCGTAGACGCGGAATGCATAACACTTCGCAATGAATATTATATCTTATCATGAAACATAGGTATGAGATGCTATATCGCGTTTTAAGAAGCATTAGAACTCTATCGCTACGATACCTAGACATCTGCAGACACTATTTCCTAGCAAGGAAGTGTCGCATTTACATTCATTTGAAGTCTAGACGAGGAATACATGACACTTCGCAAATCATATTATATTTTACCATGTAACATAGAAATGAGATGCGAAATCGCGTTTTAAGAAGCATTAGAATTCTATTGCAACGATAGGCAGACACCTGCAAACGCTATTTCCTTGCAAGGAAGTGTCGCATTTACGTTCATTTGAAGTGTAGACGAGGAATACATAACACTTCGCAAATCATATTATATCTTACCATGAACCATAGAGATGAGATGCGATATCGCGTTTTAAGAATCATAAGAACTCTATTGCTACGATACGTAGACATCTGCAAACGCTATTTCCTAGCGAGGAAGTGTCGCATCTACATTCATTTGAAGTGTAGACGAGGAATACATAACACTACGCAAATCATATTATATCTTACCATGAAACATAGAAATGAGATGCGATATCGCGTTTTAAGAAGCATTAGAATTCTATTGCTACGATAGGTAGACATCTGCAAACGCTATTTCCTTGCAAGGAAGTGTCGCATTTACATTCATTTGAAGTGTAGTCGAGGAATACATAACACTTCGCAAATCATATTATATCTTACCAAGAAACATAGAAATGGGATGCGATATCGCGTTTTAAGAAGCATTAGAACTCTATCGCTACGATACCTAGACATCTGCAGACGCTATTTCCTAGCAAGGAAGTGTCGCATTTACATTCATTTGAAGTGTAGACGAGGAATACATAACACTTCGCAATGAATATTATATCTTATCATGAAACATAGATACGAGATGCAATATCTCGCTTTAAGAAGCATTTGAACTCTATTGCTACGATACCTAGACATCTGCAAACGCTATTTCCTAGCGAAGAAGTGTCGCATTCACATTCATTTGAAGTGTAGACGAGGAATACATAACACTTCGCAAATCATATTAAATCTTATCATGAAACATAGAAATGAGATGCGATATCGCGCTTTAAGAATCACAAGAACTCTATTGCTACGATACGTAGACATCTGCAAACGCTATTTCCTTGCATGGAAGTGTCGCATTTACATTCATTTGAATCGTAGACGCGGAATGCATAACACTTCGCAATGAATATTATATCTTATCATGAAACATAGGTATGAGATGCTATATCGCGTTTTAAGAAGCATTAGAACTCTATCGCTACGATACCTAGACATCTGCAGACACTATTTCCTAGCAAGGAAGTGTCGCATTTACATTCATTTGATGTGTAGACGAGGAATACATAACACTTCGCAAATCATATTATATCTTACCATGAACCATAGAAATGAGATGCGATATCGCGTTTTAAGAATCATAAGAACACTATTTCTACGATACGTAGACATCTGCAAACGCTATTTCCTAGCGAGGAAGTGTCGCATTTACATTCATTTGAAGTGTAGACGAGGAATACATAGCACTTCGCAAATCATATTATATCTTACCATGAAACATTGAAATGAGATGCGATATCGCGTTTTAAGAAGCATTAGAACACTATTGCTACGATACCTAGACATCTGCAGACGCTATTTCCTAGCAAGGAAGTGTCGCATTTACATTCATTTGAAGTCTAGACGAGGAATACATGACACTTCGCAAATCATATTATATCTTACCATGAAACATAGAAATGAGATACGATATCGCGTTTTAAGAAGCATTAGAATTCTATTGCTACGACAGGTAGACAACTGCAAACGCTATTTCCTTGCAAGGAAGTGTCGCATTTACATTCATTTGAAGTGTAGTCGAGGAATACATAACACTTCGCAAATCATATTATATCTTACCAAGAAACATAGAAATGGGATGCGATATCGCGTTTTAAGAAGCATTAGAACTCTATCGCTACGATACCTAGACATCTGCAGACGCTATTTCCTAGCAAGGAAGTGTCGCATTTACATTCATCTGAAGTCTAGACGAGGAATACATAACACTTCGCAAATCATATTATATCTTACCATGAACCATAGATATGAGATGCGATATCGCGTTTTAAGAATCATAAGAACTCCATTGCTACGATACGCAGACATCTGCAAACGCTATTTCCTAGCGAAGAAGTGTCGCATTCACATTCATTTGAAGTGTAGACGAGGAATACATAACACTTCGCAAATCATATTAAATCTTATCATGAAACATAGAAATGAGATGCGATATCGCGCTTTAAGAATCACAAGAACTCTATTGCTACGATACGTAGACATCTGCAAACGCTATTTCCTTGCAAGGAAGTGTCGCATTTACATTCATTTGAATCGTAGACGCGGAATGCATAACACTTCGCAATGAATATTATATCTTATCATGAAACATAGATATGAGATGCTATATCGCGTTTTAAGAAGCATTAGAACTCTATCGCTACGATGTCTAGACACCTGCAGACGCTATTTCCTAGCGAAGAAGTGTCGCATTCACATTCATTTGAAGTGTAGACGAGGAATACATAACACTTCGCAAATCATATTAAATCTTATCATGAAACATAGAAATGAGATGCGATATCGCGCTTTAAGAATCACAAGAACTCTATTGCTACGATACGTAGACATCTGCAAACGCTATTTCCTTGCAAGGAAGTGTCGCATTTACATTCATTCGAATCGCAGACGCGGAATGCATAACACTTCGCAATGAATATTATATCTTATCATGAAACATAGATATGAGATGCTATATCGCGTTTTAAGAAGCATTAGAACTCTATCGCTACGATACCTAGACACCTGCAGACGCTATTTCCTAGCAAGGAAGTGTCGCATTTACATTCATTTGATGTGTAGACGAGGAATACATAACACTTCGCAAATCATATTATATCTTACCATGAACCATAGAAATGAGATGCGATATCGCGTTTTAAGAATCATAAGAACACTATTGCTACGATACGTAGACATCTGCAAACGCTATTTCCTAGCGAGGAAGTGTCGCATTTACATTCATTTGAAGTGTAGACGAGGAATACATAGCACTTCGCAAATCATATTATATCTTACCATGAAACAATGAAATGAGATGCAATATCTCGTTTTAAGAAGCATTAGAACTCTATTGCTACGATACCTACACATCTGCAGACGCTATTTCCTAACAAGGAAGTGTCGCATTTACATTCATTTGAAGTGCAGACGAGGAATACATGACACTTCGCAAATCATATCATATCTTACCATGAAACATAGAAATGAGAAGCGATATCGCGTTTTAAGAAGCATTAGAAGGCTATTGCTACGATACGTAGACATCTGCAAACGCTATTTCCTAGCTAGGAAGTGTCGCATTTACATTCATTTGAAGTGTAGATGAGGAATACATAACACTTCGCAAATCAAATTATATCTTACCATGAAACATAGAAGTGAGATGCGAAAGCGCGTTTTGAGAATCATAAGAACTCTATTGCTACGATAAGTAGAAATCTGCAAACGCTATTTCCTTGCAAGGAAGTGTCGCATTTACATTCATTTGAAGTGTAGACGAGGAATACATAACACTTCGCAAATCATATTATATCTTACCATGAAACATAGAAATGAGGTGCGATATCGCGTTTTAAGAAGCATTAGGACTCTATCGCTACTATACCTAGACATCTGCAGACGATATTTCCTAGCAAGGAAGTGTCGCATTTACATTCATTTGAAGTGTAGACGAGGAATACATAACAATTCGCAAATCATATTATATCTTACCATGAACCATAGAAATGAGTTGCGATATCGCGTTTTAGGAAGCATTAGAACTCTATTGCTACGATACCTAGACATCTGCAGACGCTATTTCCTAGCATGGAAGTGTCGCATTTACATTCATTTGAAGTGTAGAAGAGGAATACATGACACTTCGCAGATCATATAATATCTTACCATGAAACATAGAAATGAGATGCGATATCGCGTTTTAAGGAGCATTAGAACACTATTGCTACGATACCTAGACATCTGCAGACGCTATTTCCTAGCAAGGAAGTGTCGCGTTTACATTCATTTGAAGTCTAGACGAGGAATACATGACACTTCGCAAATCATATTATATCTTACCATGAAACATAGAAATGAGATGCGATATCGCGTTTTAAGAAGCATTAGAATTCTGTTGCTACGATAGGTAGACATCTGCAGACGCTATTTCCTTGCAAGGAAGTGTCGCATTTACATTCATTTGAAGTGTAGACGAGGAATACATAACACATCGCAAATCATATTATATCTTACCAAGAAACATAGAAATGGGATGCGATATCGCGTTTTAAGAAGCATTAGAACTCTATCGCTACGATACCTAGACATCTGCAGACGCTATTTCCTAGCAAGGAAGTGTCGCATTTACATTCATTCGAAGTGTAGACGAGGAATACATAACACTTTGCAAATCATATTATATCTTACCATGAACCATAGAAATGAGATGCGATATCGCGTTTTAAGAATCATATGAACTCTATTGCTACGATACGCAGACATCTGCAAACGCTATTTCCTAGCGAGGAAGTGTCGCATTTACATTCATTTGAAGTGTAGACGAGGAATACATAACACTTCGCAAATCATATTATATCATACCATGAAACATAGAATTGAGATGCGATATCGCGTTTTAAGAATCATTAGAACTCTATTGCTACGATACCTAGACATCTGCAGACGCTATTTCCTAGCAAGGAAGTGTCGCATTTACATTCATTTGAAGTGTAGACGAGGAATACATAACACTTCGCAAATCATATAAGATCTTACCATGAAACATAGAAATGGGATGCGATATCGCGTTTTAAGAAGCATTAGAACTCTATTGCTACGATAGGCAGACATCTGCAAACGCTATTTCCTTGCAAGGAAGTGTCGCATTTACATTCATTTGAAGTGTAGACGAGGAATACATAACACTTCGCAAATCATGTTATATCTTACCATGAAACATAGAAATGAGATGCGATATCGCGTTTTGAGAAGCATTAGAACTATATTGCTACGATACCTAGACATCTGCAGACGCTATTTCCTAGCAAGGAAGTGTCGCATTTACATTCATCTGAAGTGTAGACGAGGAATACATAACACTTCGCTAATCATGTTATATCTTACCATGAAACATAGAAATGAGATGCGATATTGCGTTTTAAGAAGCATTAGAACACTATTGCTACGATACCTAGACATCTGCAAACGCTATTTCCTTGCAAGGAAGTGTCGCATTTACATCCATTTGAATCATAGACGTGGAATGCATAACACTTCGCAATGAATATTATATCTTATCATGAAACATAGATATGAGATGCAATATCTCGTATTAAGAAGCATTAGAACTCTATTGCTACGATACCTAGACATCTGCAGACGCTATTTCCTAACAAGGAAGTGTCGCATTTACATTCATTTGAAGTGCAGACGAGGAATACATGACACTTCGCAAATCATATCATATCTTACCATGAAACATAGAAATGAGATGCGATATCGCGCTTTAAGAATCACAAGAACTCTATTGCTACGATACGTAGACATCTGCAAACGCTATTTCCTTGCAAGGAAGTGTCGCATTTACATTCATTCGAATCGCAGACGCGGAATGCATAACACTTCGCAATGAATATTATATCTTATCATGAAACATAGATATGAGATGCTATATCGCGTTTTAAGAAGCATTAGAACTCTATCGCTACGATACCTAGACACCTGCAGACGCTATTTCCTAGCAAGGAAGTGTCGCATTTACATTCATTTGATGTGTAGACGAGGAATACATAACACTTCGCAAATCATATTATATCTTACCATGAACCATAGAAATGAGATGCGATATCGCGTTTTAAGAATCATAAGAACACTATTGCTACGATACGTAGACATCTGCAAACGCTATTTCCTAGCGAGGAAGTGTCGCATTTACATTCATTTGAAGTGTAGACGAGGAATACATAGCACTTCGCAAATCATATTATATCTTACCATGAAACAATGAAATGAGATGCAATATCTCGTTTTAAGAAGCATTAGAACTCTATTGCTACGATACCTACACATCTGCAGACGCTATTTCCTAACAAGGAAGTGTCGCATTTACATTCATTTGAAGTGCAGACGAGGAATACATGACACTTCGCAAATCATATCATATCTTACCATGAAACATAGAAATGAGAAGCGATATCGCGTTTTAAGAAGCATTAGAAGGCTATTGCTACGATACGTAGACATCTGCAAACGCTATTTCCTAGCTAGGAAGTGTCGCATTTACATTCATTTGAAGTGTAGATGAGGAATACATAACACTTCGCAAATCAAATTATATCTTACCATGAAACATAGAAGTGAGATGCGAAAGCGCGTTTTGAGAATCATAAGAACTCTATTGCTACGATAAGTAGAAATCTGCAAACGCTATTTCCTTGCAAGGAAGTGTCGCATTTACATTCATTTGAAGTGTAGACGAGGAATACATAACACTTCGCAAATCATATTATATCTTACCATGAAACATAGAAATGAGGTGCGATATCGCGTTTTAAGAAGCATTAGGACTCTATCGCTACTATACCTAGACATCTGCAGACGATATTTCCTAGCAAGGAAGTGTCGCATTTACATTCATTTGAAGTGTAGACGAGGAATACATAACAATTCGCAAATCATATTATATCTTACCATGAACCATAGAAATGAGTTGCGATATCGCGTTTTAGGAAGCATTAGAACTCTATTGCTACGATACCTAGACATCTGCAGACGCTATTTCCTAGCATGGAAGTGTCGCATTTACATTCATTTGAAGTGTAGAAGAGGAATACATGACACTTCGCAGATCATATAATATCTTACCATGAAACATAGAAATGAGATGCGATATCGCGTTTTAAGGAGCATTAGAACACTATTGCTACGATACCTAGACATCTGCAGACGCTATTTCCTAGCATGGAAGTGTCGCGTTTACATTCATTTGAAGTCTAGACGAGGAATACATGACACTTCGCAAATCATATTATATCTTACCATGAAACATAGAAATGAGATGCGATATCGCGTTTTAAGAAGCATTAGAATTCTGTTGCTACGATAGGTAGACATCTGCAGACGCTATTTCCTTGCAAGGAAGTGTCGTATTTACATTCATTTGAAGTGTAGACGAGGAATACATAACACATCGCAAATCATATTATATCTTACCAAGAAACATAGAAATGGGATGCGATATCGCGTTTTAAGAAGCATTAGAACTCTATCGCTACGATACCTAGACATCTGCAGACGCTATTTCCTAGCAAGGAAGTGTCGCATTTACATTCATTCGAAGTGTAGACGAGGAATACATAACACTTTGCAAATCATATTATATCTTACCATGAACCATAGAAATGAGATGCGATATCGCGTTTTAAGAATCATATGAACTCTATTGCTACGATACGCAGACATCTGCAAACGCTATTTCCTAGCGAGGAAGTGTCGCATTTACATTCATTTGAAGTGTAGACGAGGAATACATAACACTTCGCAAATCATATTATATCATACCATGAAACATAGAATTGAGATGCGATATCGCGTTTTAAGAATCATTAGAACTCTATTGCTACGATACCTAGACATCTGCAGACGCTATTTCCTAGCAAGGAAGTGTCGCATTTACATTCATTTGAAGTGTAGACGAGGAATACATAACACTTCGCAAATCATATAAGATCTTACCATGAAACATAGAAATGGGATGCGATATCGCGTTTTAAGAAGCATTAGAACTCTATTGCTACGATAGGCAGACATCTGCAAACGCTATTTCCTTGCAAGGAAGTGTCGCATTTACATTCATTTGAAGTGTAGACGAGGAATACATAACACTTCGCAAATCATGTTATATCTTACCATGAAACATAGAAATGAGATGCGATATCGCGTTTTGAGAAGCATTAGAACTATATTGCTACGACACCTAGACATCTGCAGACGCTATTTCCTAGCAAGGAAGTGTCGCATTTACATTCATCTGAAGTGTAGACGAGGAATACATAACACTTCGCTAATCATGTTATATCTTACCATGAAACATAGAAATGAGATGCGATATTGCGTTTTAAGAAGCATTAGAACACTATTGCTACGATACCTAGACATCTGCAAACGCTATTTCCTTGCAAGGAAGTGTCGCATTTACATCCATTTGAATCATAGACGTGGAATGCATAACACTTCGCAATGAATATTATATCTTATCATGAAACATAGATATGAGATGCAATATCTCGTTTTAAGAAGCATTAGAACTCTATTGCTACGATACCTAGACATCTGCAGACGCTATTTCCTAACAAGGAAGTGTCGCATTTACATTCATTTGAAGTGCAGACGAGGAATACATGACACTTCGCAAATCATATCATATCTTACCATGAAACATAGAAATGAGAAGCGATATCGCGTTTTAAGAAGCATTAGAAGGCTATTGCTACGATACGTAGACATCTGCAAACGCTATTTCCTAGCGAGGAAGTATCGCATTCACATTCATTTGAAGTGTGGACGAGGAATACATAACACTTCGCAAATCATGTTATATCTTACCATGAAACATAGAAATGAGATACGATATCGCGTTTTAAGAATCATATGAACTCTATTGCTACGATACGTAGACATCTGCAAACGCTATTTCCTTGCAATGAAGTGTCGCATTTACTTTCGTTTGAATCGTAGACGAGGAATACATAACACTTCGCAAATCATTATATCTTACCATGAAACATAGAAATGAGATGCGATATCTCGTTTTAGGAAGCATTAGAACACTATTGCTACGATACGTAGACATCTGCAAACGCTATTTCCCTGCGAGGAAGTGTCGCATTCACATTCATTTGAAGTGTAGACGAGGAATACATATCACTTCGCAAATCATATTATACCTTACAATGAAACATAGAAATGAGAAGCAATATCGCGTGTTAAGAATCATAAGATCTCTATTGCTACGACACGTAGACATCTGCAAACGCTATTTCCTTGCAAGGAAGTGTCGCATTTACATTCATTTGAAGTGAAGACGAGGAATACATATCACTTCGCAAATCATATTAAATCTTATCATGAAACATAGAAATGAGATGCGATATCGCGCTTTAAGAATCACAAGAACTCTATTGCTACGATACGTAGACATCTGCAAACGCTATTTCCTTGCAAGGAAGTGTCGCATTTACATTCATTTGAATCGTAGACGCGGAATGCATAACACTTCGCAATGAATATTATATCTTATCATGAAACATAGATATGAGATGCTATATCGCGTTTTAAGAAGCATTAGAACTCTATCGCTACGATACCTAGACATCTGCAGACGCTATTTCCTAGCAAGGAAGTGTCGCATTTACATTCATTTGATGTGTAGACGAGGAATACATAACACTTCGCAAATCATATTATATCATACCATGAAACATATAATTGAGATGCGATATCGCGTTTTAAGGAGCATTAGAACTCTATTGCTACGATACCTAGACATCTGCAGACGCTATTTCCTTGCAAGGAAGTGTCGCATTTACATCCATTTGTATCATAGACGTGGAATGCATAACACTTCGCAATGAATATTATATCTTATCATGAAAAATAGATATGAGATGCAATATCTCGTTTTAAGAAGCATTAGAACTCTATTGCTACGATACCTAGACATCTGCAGACGCTATTTCCTAACAAGGAAGTGTCGCATTTACATTCATTTGAAGTGCAGACGAGGAATACATGACACTTCGCAAATCATATCATATCTTACCATGGAACATAGAAATGAGAAGCGATATCGCGTTTTAAGAAGCATTAGAAGGCTATTGCTACGATACGTAGACATCTGCAAACGCTATTTCCTAGCTAGGAAGTGTCGCATTTACATTCATTTGAAGTGTAGACGAGGAATACATAACACTTCGCAAATCATATTATATCTTACCATGAAACATAGAAGTGAGATGCGAAAGCGCGTTTTGAGAATCATAAGAACTCTATTGCTACGATAAGTAGAAATCTGCAAACGCTATTTCCTTGCAAGGAAGTGTCGCATTTACATTCATTTGAAGTGTAGACGAGGAATACATAACACTTCGCAAATCATATTATATCTTACCATGAAACATAGAAATGAGGTGCGATATCGCGTTTTAAGAAGCATTAGAACACTATTGCTACGATACCTAGACATCTGCAGACGCTATTTCCTAGCAAGGAAGTGTCGCATTTACATTCATTTGAAGTCTAGACGAGGAATACATGACACTTCGCAAATCATATTATATCTTACCATGAAACATAGAAACGAGATGCGATATCGCGTTTTAAGAAGCATTAGAATTCTATTGCTACGATAGGTAGACATCTGCAGACGCTATTTCCTTGCAAGGAAGTGTCGCATTTACATTCATTTGAAGTGTAGACGAGGAATACATAACACTTCGCAAATCATATTATATCTTACCAAGAAACATAGAAATGGGATGCGATATCGCGTTTTAAGAAGCATTAGAACTCTACCGCTACGATACCTAGACATCTGCAGACGCTATTTCCTAGCAAGTAAGTGTCGCATTTACATTCATTCGAAGTGTAGACGAGGAATACATAACACTTCGCAAATCATATTATATCTTACCATGAACCATAGAAATGAGATGCGATATCGCGTTTTAAGAATCATATGAACTCCATTGCTACGATACGTAGACATCTGCAAACGCTATTTCCTTGCAAGGAAGTGTCGCATTTACATTCATTTGAAGTGTAGACGAGGAATACATATCACTTCGCAAATCATATTATACCTTACCATGAAACATAGAAATGAGATCCGATATCGCGATTTAAGAATAGTAAGATCTCTATTGCTACGATACGTAGACATCTGCAAACGCTATTTCCTTGCAAGGAAGTGTCGCATTTACATTCATTTGAAGTGTTGACGAGGAATACATAACACTTCGCAAATCATATTATATCTTACCATGAAACATAGAAACGAGATGCGATATCGCGTTTTAAGAAGCATTAGAATTCTATTGCTACGATAGGTAGACATCTGCAGACGCTATTTCCTTGCAAGGAAGTGTCGCATTTACATTCATTTGAAGTGTAGACGAGGAATACATAACACTTCGCAAATCATATTATATCTTACCAAGAAACATAGAAATGGGATGCGATATCGCGTTTTAAGAAGCATTAGAACTCTACCGCTACGATACCTAGACATCTGCAGACGCTATTTCCTAGCAAGGAAGTGTCGCATTTACATTCATTCGAAGTGTAGACGAGGAATACATAACACTTCGCAAATCATATTATATCTTACCATGAACCATAGAAATGAGATGCGATATCGCGTTTTAAGAATCATATGAACTCTATTGCTACGATACGCAGACATCTGTAAACGCTATTTCCTAGCGAGGAAGTGTCGCATTTACATTCATTTGAAGTGTAGACGAGGAATACATAACACTTCGCAAATCATATTAAATCTTACCATGAAACATAGAAATGGGATGCGATATCGCGTTTTAAGAAGCATTAGAACTCTATTGCTACGATACCTAGACATCTGCAGACGCTATTTCCTAGCATGGAAGTGTCGCATTTACATTCATTTGAAGTGTAGACGAGGAATACATGACACTTCGCAAATCATATTATATCTTACCATGAAACATAGAAATGAGATGCGATATCGCGTTATAAGAAGCATTAGAAAGCTATTGCTACGATACGTAGACATCTGCAAACGCTATTTCCTAGCGAGGAAGTATCGCATTCACATTCATTTGAAGTGTAGACGAGGAATACATAACACTTCGCAAATCATATTATATCTTACCATGAAACATAGAAATGAGATGCGATATCGCGTTTTAAGAAGCATTAGAACTCTATTGCTACGATAGGTAGACATCTGCAAACGCTATTTCCTTGCAAGGAAGTGTCGCATTTACATTGATATGAAGTGTAGACGAGGAATACATAACACTTCGCAAATCATATTATATCTGACCATGAAACATAGAAATGAGATGCGATATTGTGTTTTGAGAAGCATTAGAACTCTATCGCTACAATACCTAGACATCTGCAGACGCTATTTCCTTCCAAGGAAGTGTCACATTTACATTCATTTGAAGTGTAGACGAGGAGTAGATAACACTTCGCAAATCATATTATATCTTACCGTGAAACATAGAAATGAGACGCGATATCGCGTTTTAAGAAGCATTAGAACACTATTGCTACGATACCTAGACATCTGCAGACGCTATTTCCTAGCATGGAAGTGTCGCATTGACACTCATTTGAAGTGTAGACGAGGAATACATGACACTTCGCAATGAATATTATATCTTATCATGAAACATAGATATGAGTTGCAATATCTCGTTTTAAGAAGCATTTGAACTCTATTGCTTCGATACGTAGACATCTGCAAACGATATTTCCTTGCAAGGAAGTGTCACATTTACATTCATTTGAAGTGTAGACGAGGAATACATGATACTTCGCAAATCATATTACATCTTACCATGAAACGTAGAAATGAGATGCGATATCGCGTTTTAAGAAGCATTAGAACTCTATTGCTACGATACCTAGACATCTGCATACGCTATTTCCTAACAAGGAAGTGTCGCATTTACTTTCATTTGAAGTGTAGACGAGGAATACATGACACTTCGTAAATCATATTATATCTTACCATGAAACATAGAAATGAGATGCGATATCGCGTTTTAAGATTCATATGAACTCTATTGCTACGATACGTACACATCTGCAAACGCTATTTCCTTGGAAGGAAGTGTCGCATCTACATTCATTTGAAGTGTAGACGAGGAATACATGACACTTCGCAAATCATATTATATC
The DNA here is from genome assembly GCF_050948175.1 of Xylocopa sonorina. Classification (NCBI taxonomy): domain Eukaryota; kingdom Metazoa; phylum Arthropoda; class Insecta; order Hymenoptera; family Apidae; genus Xylocopa; species Xylocopa sonorina. The sequence goes on from NW_027490454.1 coordinate 131,368, forward strand.
TTACCATGAAACATAGAAATGAGATGCGATATCGCGTTTTAAGAAGCATTAGAAATCTATTGCTACGATACGTAGACATCTGCAAACGCTATTTCCTTGCAAGGAAGTGTCGCATTTACATTCATTTGAAGTGTAGGCGAGGAATACATAACAGTTCGCAAATCATATTATATCTTACCATGAAACATAGAAATGCGATGCGATATCGCGTTTTAAGAAGCATTAGAACTCTATTGCTACGATACGTAGACATCTGCAAATGCTATTTCCTAGCAAGGAAGTGTCGCATTTACATTCATTTGAAGTGTAGACGGGGAATACATGACACTTCGCAAATCATATTATATCTTACCATGAAACATAGAAATGAGATGCGATATCGCGTTTTAAGAAGCATTAGAACACTATTGCTACGATACCTAGACATCTGCAGACGCTATTTCCTAGCAAGGAAGTGTCGCATTTACATTCATTTGAAGTGTAGACGATGAATACATGACACTTCGCAAATCATATTATATCTTACCATGAAACATAGAAATGAGATGCGATATCGCGTTTTAAGAAGCATTAGAAATCTATTGCTACGATACGTAGACATCTGCAAACGCTATTTCCTAGCAAGGAAGTGTCGCATTTACATTCATTTGAAGTGTAGACGATGAATACATAACACTTCGCAAATCATATTATACCTTACCATGAAACACAGAAATGAGATGCGATATCGCGTTTTAAGAATCATAAGAACTCTATTTCTACGATACGTACACATCTGCAAACGCTATTTCCTTGCAAGGAAGTGTCGCATTTACATTCATTTGAAGTGTAGACGAGGAATACATAACACTTCGCAAATTATATAATATCTTACGATGAAACATAGAAATGAGATGCGATATCGCGTTTTAAGAAACATTAGAAATCTATTGCTACGATACGTTGACATCTGCAAACGCTATTTCCTAGCGAGGAAGTGTCGGATTTACATTCATTTGAAGTGTAGACGAGGAATACATGACACTTCGCAAACCATATTATATCTTACCATGAAACATAGAAATGAGATGCGATATCGCGTTTTAAGAAGCATTAGAACACTATTGCTACGATACCTAGACATCTGCAGACGCTATTTCCTAGCAAGGAAGTGTCGCATTTACATTCAATTGAAGTGTAGACGATGAATACATGACACTTCGCAAATCATATTATATCTTACCATGAAACATAGAAATGAGGAGCGATATCGCGTTTAAAGAAGCATTAGAACACTATTGCTACGATACCTAGATATCTGCAGACGCTATTTCCTAGCAAAGAAGTGTCGCATTTACATTCATTTGAAGTGTAGACAAGGAATACATGACACTTCGCAAATCATATTATATCTTACCATGAAACATAGAAATGAGATGCAATATCGCGTTTTAAGAAGCATTAGAACACTATTGCTACGATACCTAGACATCTGCAGACGCTATTTCCTAGCAAGGAAGTGTCGCATTTACATTCATTTGAAGTGTAGACGATGAATACATGACCCTTCGCAAATCATATTATATCTTACCATGAAACATAGAAATGAGATGCGATATCGCGTTTTAAGAAGCATTAGAAATCTATTGCTACGATACGTAGACATCTGCAAACGCTATTTCCTAGCGAGGAAGTGTCGCATTCACATTCATTTGAAGTGTAGACGCGGAATACATAACACTTCGCAAATCATATTATACCTTACCGTGAAACATAGAAATGAGATGCGATATCGCGTTTTAAGAATCATAAGAACTCTATTTCTACGATACGTACACATCTGCAAACGCTATTTCCTTGCAAGGAAGTGTCGCATTTACATTCATTTGAAGTGTAGACGAGGAATACATAACACTTCGCAAATTATATAATATCTTACCATGAAACATAGAAATGAGATGCGATATCGCGTTTTAAGAAACATTAGAAATCTATTGCTACGATACGTTGACATCTGCAAACGCTATTTCCTAGCGAGGAAGTGTCGCATTTACATTCATTTGAAGTGTAGACGAGGAATACATGACACTTCGCAAACCATATTATATCTTACCATGAAACATAGAAATGAGATGCGATATCGCGTTTTAAGAAGCATTAGGACACTATTGCTACGATACCTAGACATCTGCAGACGCTATTTCCTAGCAAGGAAGTGTCGCATTTACATTCATTTGAAGTGTAGACGATGAATACATGACACTTCGCAAATCATATTATATCTTACCATGAAACATAGAAATGAGGAGCGATATCGCGTTTAAAGAAGCATTAGAACACTATTGCTACGATACCTAGACATCTGCAGACGCTATTTCCTAGCAAAGAAGTGTCGCATTTACATTCATTTGAAGTGTAGACGAGGAATACATGACACTTCGCAAATCATATTATATCTTACCATGAAACAGAGAAATGAGATGCGATATCGCGTTTTAAGAAGCATTAGAACACTATTGCTACGATACCTAGACATCTGCAGACGCTATTTCCTAGCAAGGAAGTGTTGCATTTACATTCATTTGAAGTGTAGACGATGAATACATGACCCTTCGCAAATCATATTATATCTTACCATGAAACATAGAAATGAGATGCGATATCGCGTTTTAAGAAGCATTAGAAATCTATTGCTACGATACGTAGACATCTGCAAACGCTATTTCCTAGCGAGTAAGTGTCGCATTCACATTCATTTGAAGTGTAGACGAGGAATACATGACACTTCGCAAATCATATTGTATCTTACCATGAAACGTAGAAATGAGATGCGATATCGCGTTTTAAGAAGCATTAGAACTCTATTGCTACGATAGGTAGACATCTGCAAACGCTATTTCCTTGCAAGGAAGTGTCGCATTTACATTCATTTGAAGTGTAGACGAGGAATACATGACACTTCGCAAATCATATTATATCTTACCATGAAACATAGAAATGAGATGCGATATCGCGTTTTAAGAATCATAAGAACTCTATTTCTACGATACGTACACATCTGCAAACGCTATTTCCTTGCAAGGAAGTGTCGCATTTACATTCATTTGAAGTGTAGACGAGGAATACATAACACTTCGCAAATCATATTATATCTTACCATGAAACATAGAAATGAGATGCGATATCGCGTTTTAAGAAGCATTAGGACACTATTGCTACGATACCTAGACATATGCAGACGCTATTTCCTAGCAAGGAAGTGTCGCATTTACATTCATTTGAAGTGTAGACGATGAATACATGACACTTCGCAAATCATATTATATCTTACCATGAAACATAGAAATGAGGAGCGATATCGCGTTTAAAGAAGCATTAGAACACTATTGCTACGATACCTAGACATCTGCAGACGCTATTTCCTAGCAAAGAAGTGTCGCATTTACATTCATTTGAAGTGTAGACGAGGAATACATGACACTTCGCAAATCATATTATATCTTACCATGAAACAGAGAAATGAGATGCGATATCGCGTTTTAAGAAGCATTAGAACACTATTGCTACGATACCTAGACATCTGCAGACGCTATTTCCTAGCAAGGAAGTGTTGCATTTACATTCATTTGAAGTGTAGACGATGAATACATGACCCTTCGCAAATCATATTATATCTTACCATGAAACATAGAAATGAGATGCGATATCGCGTTTTAAGAAGCATTAGAAATCTATTGCTACGATACGTAGACATCTGCAAACGCTATTTCCTAGCGAGTAAGTGTCGCATTCACATTCATTTGAAGTGTAGACGAGGAATACATGACACTTCGCAAATCATATTGTATCTTACCATGAAACGTAGAAATGAGATGCGATATCGCGTTTTAAGAAGCATTAGAACTCTATTGCTACGATAGGTAGACATCTGCAAACGCTATTTCCTTGCAAGGAAGTGTCGCATTTACATTCATTTGAAGTGTAGACGAGGAATACATGACACTTCGCAAATCATATTATATCTTACCATGAAACATAGAAATGAGATGCGATATCGCGTTTTAAGAATCATAAGAACTCTATTTCTACGATACGTACACATCTGCAAACGCTATTTCCTTGCAAGGAAGTGTCGCATTTACATTCATTTGAAGTGTAGACGAGGAATACATAACACTTCGCAAATCATATTATATCTTACCATGAAACATAGAAATGAGATGCGATATCGTGTTTTAAAAATCATAAGAACTCCATTGCTACGATACGTAGACATCTGCAAACGCTATTTACATGCAAGGAAGTGTCGTATTTACATTCATTTGAAGTGTAGACGAGGAATACATAAGTCTTCGCAAATTATATGATATCTTACCATGAAACATAGAAATGAGATGCGATATCGCGTTTTAAGAAGCATTAGAACTCTATAGCTACGATACCTAGACATCTGCAGACGCTATTTCCTAGCAAGGAAGTGTCGCATTTACATTCATTTGAAGTGTAGACGAGGAATACATGACACTTCGCAAATCATATTATATCTTACCATGAAACATAGAAATGAGATGCGATATCGCGTTTTAAGAAGCATTGGAAATCTATTGCTACGATACGTAGACATCTGCAAACGCTATTTCCTTGCAAGGAAGTGTCGCATTTACATTCATTTGAAGTGTAGACGAGGAATACATGACACTTCGCGAATCATATTATATCTTACCATGAAACATAGAAATGAGATGCGATATCGCGTTTTAAGAAGCATTAGAACACTATTGCTACGATACCTAGACATCTGCAGACGCTATTTCCTAGCAAGGAAGTGTCGCATTTACATTCATTTGAAGTGTAGACGATGAATACATGACACTTCGCAAATCATATTATATCTTACCATGAAACATAGAAATGAGGTGCGATATCGCGTTTTAAGAAGCATTAGAACACTATTGCTACGATACCTAGACATCTGCAGACGCGATTTCCTAGCAAGGAAGTGTCGCATTTACATTCATTTGAAGTGTAGACGAGGAATACATGACACTTCGCAAATCATATTATATCTTACCATGAAACATAGAAATGAGATGCGATATCGCGTTTTAAGAAGCATTAGAACACTATTGCTACGATACCTAGACATCTGCAGACGCTATTTCCTAGCAGGGAAGTGTCGCATTTACATTCATTTGAAGTGTAGACGAGGAATACATGACACTTCGCAAATCATATTATATCTTACCATGAAACATAGAAATGAGATGCGATATCGCGTTTTAAGAAGCATTAGAAATCTATTGCTACGATACGTAGACATCTGCAAACGCTATATCCTTGCAAGGAAGTGTCGCATTTACATTCATTTGAAGTGTAGGCGAGGAATACATAACAGTTCGCAAATCATATTATATCTTACCATGAAACATAGAGATGAGATGCGATATCGCGTTTTAAGAAGCATTAGAACTCTATTGCTACGATACCTAGACATCTGCAGGCGCTTTTCCTAGCAAGGAAGTGTCGCATTTACATTCATTTGAAGTGTAGACGAGGAATACATGACACTTCGCAAATCATATTATATCTTACCATGAAACATAGAAATGAGATGCGATATCGCGTTTTAAGAATCATAAGAACTCTATTTCTACGATACCTAGACATCTGCAGACGCTATTTCCTAGCAAGGAAGTGTCGCATTTACATTCATTTGAAGTGTAGACGAGGAATACATGACACTTCGCAAATCATATTATACCTTACCATGAAACATAGAAATGAGATGCGATATCGCGTTTTAAGAATCATAAGAACTCTATTTCTACGATACCTAGACATCTGCAGACGCTATTTCATAGCAAAGAAGTGTCGCATTTACATTCATTTGAAGTGTAGACGAGGAATACATTTTTCGCAAATCATATTATATCTTACCATGAAACATAGAAATGAGATGCGATATCGCGTTTTAAGAAGCATTAGAACACTATTGCTACGATACCTAGACATCTGCAGACGCTATTTCCTAGCAAGGAAGTGTCGCATTTACATTCATTTGAAGTGTAGACGAGGAATACATGACACTTCGCAAATCATATTATATCTTACCATGAAACATAGAAATGAGATGCGATATCGCGTTTTAAGAAGCATCAGAAATCTATTGCTACGATACGTAGACATCTGCAAACGCTATATCCTTGCAAGGAAGTGTCGCATTTACATTCATTTGAAGTGTAGGCGAGGAATACATAACAGTTCGCAAATCATATTATATCTTACCATGAAACATAGAGATGAGATGCGATATCGCGTTTTAAGAAGCATTAGAACTCTATTGCTACGATACCTAGACATCTGCAGACGCTATTTCCTAGCAAGGAAGTGTCGCATTTACATTCATTTGAAGTGTAGACGAGGAATACATGACACTTCATAAATCATATTATATCTTACCATGAAACATAGAAATGAGATGCGATATCGCGTTTTAAGAATCATAAGAACTCTATTTCTACGATACCTAGACATATGCAGACGCTATTTCCTAGCAAGGAAGTGTCGCATTTACATTCATTTGAAGTGTAGAAGAGGAATACATGACACTTCGCAAATCATATTATACCTTACCATGAAACATAGAAATGAGATGCGATATCGCGTTTTAAGAATCATAAGAACTCTATTTCTACGATACCTAGACATCTGCAGACGCTATTTCCTAGCAAAGAAGTGTCGCATTTACATTCATTTGAAGTGAAGACGAGGAATACATTTTTCGCAAATCATATTATATCTTACCATGAAACATAGAAATGAGATGCGATATCGCGTTTTAAGAAGCATTAGAACACTATTGCTACGATACCTAGACATCTGCAGACGCTATTTCCTAGCAAGGAAGTGTCGCATTTACATTCATTTGAAGTGTAGACGAGGAATACATGACACTTCGCAAATCATATTATATCTTACCATGAAACATATAAATGAGATGCGATATCGCGTTTTAAGAAGCATTAGAAATCTATTGCAACGATACGTAGACATCTGCAAACGCTATATCCTTGCAAGGAAGTGTCGCATTTACATTCATTTGAAGTGTAGGCGAGGAATACATAACAGTTCGCAAATCATATTATATCTTACCATGAAACATAGAGATGAGATGCGATATCGCGTTTTAAGAAGCATTAGAACTCTATTGCTACGATACCTAGACATCTGCAGACGCTATTTCCTAGCAAGGAAGTGTCGCATTTACATTCATTTGAAGTGTAGACGAGGAATACATGACACTTCGCAAATCATATTATATCTTACCATGAAACATAGAAATGAGATGCGATATCGCGTTTTAAGAATCATAAGAACTCTATTTCTACGATACCTAGACATCTGCAGACGCTATTTCCTAGCAAGGAAGTGTCGCATTTACATTCATTTGAAGTGTAGACGAGGAATACATGACACTTCGCAAATCATATTATACCTTACCATGAAACATAGAAATGAGATGCGATATCGCGTTTTAAGAATCAAAAGAACTCTATTGCTACGATACGTAGACATCTGCAAACGCTATTTCCTAGCGAGGAAATGTCGCATTCACATTCATTTGAAGTGTAGACGAGGAATACATAACACTTCGCAAATCATATTATACCTTACCATGAAACATAGAAATGAGATGCGATATCGCGTTTTAAGAATCATAAGAACTCTATTGCTACGATACGTACACATCTGCGAACGCTATTTCCTTGCAAGGAAGTGTCGCAGTTTCATTCATTTGAAGTGTAGACGAGGAATACATAATACTTCGCAAATTATATAATATCTTACCATGAAACATAGAAATGAGATGCGATATCGCGTTTTAAGAAGCATTAGAAATCTATTGCTACGATACGTAGACATCTGCAAACGCTATATTCTTGCAAGGAAGTGTCGCATTTACATTCATTTGAAGTGTAGGCGAGGAATACATGACACTTCGCAAATCATATTATATCTTACCATGAAACATGGAGATGAGATGCGATATCGCGTTTTAAGAAGCATTAGAACTCTATTCCTACGATACCTAGACATCTGCAGACGCTATTTCCTAGCAAGGAAGTGTCGCATTTACATTCATTTGAAGTGTAGACGAGGAATACATGACACTTCGCAAATCATATTATACCTTACCATGAAACATAGAAATGAGATGCGATATCGCGTTTTAAGAATCAAAAGAACTCTATTTCTACGATACCTAGACATCTGCAGACGCTATTTCCTAGCAAGGAAGTGTCACATTTACATTCATTTGGAGTGTAGACGAGGAATACATGACACTTCGCAAATCATATTATACCTTACCATGAAACATTGAAATGAGATGCGATATCGCGTTTTAAGAATCATAAGAACTCTATTTCTACGATACGTACACATCTGCAAACGCTATTTCCTTGCAAGGAAGTGTCGCATTTACATTCATTTGAAGTGTAGACGAGGAATACATAACACTTCGCAAATTATATAATATCTTACCATGAAACATAGAAATGAGATGCGATATCGCGTTTTAAGAAGCATTAGAAATCTATTGCTACGATACGTAGACATCTGCAAACGCTATATCCTTGCAAGGAAGTGTCGCATTTACATTCATTTGAAGTGTAGGCGAGGAATGCATAACAGTTCGCAAATCATATTATATCTTACCATGAAACATAGAAATGAGATGCGATATCGCGTTTTAAGAAGCATTAGAACTCTATTTCTACGATACCTAGACATCTGCAGACGTTATTTCCTAGCAAGGAAGTGTCGCATTTACATTCATTTGAAGTGTAGACGAGGAATACATGACACTTCGCAAATCATATTATATCTTACCATGAAACATAGAAATGAGATGCGATATCGCGTTTTAAGAAGCATTAGAACACTATTGCTACGATACCTAGACATCTGCAGACGCTATTTCCTAGCAAGGAAGTGTCGCATTTACATTCATTTGAAGTGTAGACGAGGAATACATGACACTTCGCAAATCATATTATATCTTACCATGAAACATAGAAATGAGATGCGATATCGCGTTTTAAGAAGCATTAGAAATCTATTGCTACGATACGTAGACATCTGAAAACGCTATATCCTTGCAAGGAAGTGTCGCATTTACATTCATTTGAAGAGTAGGCGAGGAATACATAACAGTTCGCAAATCATATTATATCTTACCATGAAACATAGAAATGAGATGCGATATCGCGTTTTAAGAAGCATTAGAACTCTATTTCTACGATACGTACACATCTGCAAACGCTATTTCCTTGCAAGGAAGTGTCGCATTTACATTCATTTGAAGTGTAGACGAGGAATACATTACACTTCCCAAATTATATAATATCTTACCATGAAACATACAAATGAGATGCGATATCGCGTTTTAAGAAGCATTAGAAATCTATTGCTACGATACGTAGACATCTGCAAACGCTATTTCCTAGCGAGGAAGTGTCGCATTTACATTCATTTGAAGTGTAGACGAGGAATACATGACACTTCGCAAATCATATTATATCTTACCATGAAACATAGAAATGAGATGCGATATCGCGTTTTAAGAGGCATTAGAACACTACTGCTACGATACCTAGACATCTGCAGACGCTATTTCCTAGCAAGGAAGTCTCGCATTTACATTCATTTGAAGTGTAGACGAGGAATACATGACACTTCGCAAATCATATTATATCTTACCATGAAACATAGAAATGAGATGCGATATCGCGTTTTAAGAAGCATTAGAACACTATTGCTACGATACCTAGACATCTGCAGACGCTATTTCCTAGCAAGGAAGTGTCGCATTTTCATTCATTTGAAGTGTAGACGAGAAATACATGACACTTCGCAAATCATATTATATCTTACCATGAAACATAGAAATGTGATGCGATATCGCGTTTTAAGAATCATAAGAACTCTATTTCTACGATACCTAGACATCTGCAGACGCTATTTCCTAGCAAGGAAGTGTGCATTTACATTCATTTGAAGTGTAGACGAGGAATACATGACACTTCGCAAATCATATTATATCTTACCATGAAACATTGAAATGAGATGCGATATCGCGTTTTAAGAAGCATTAGAAATCTATTGCTACGATACGTAGACATCTGCAAACGCTATTTCCTAGCGAGGAAGTGTCGCATTTACATTCATTTGAAGTGTAGACGAGGAATACATGACACTTCGCAAATCACATTATATCTTACCATGAAACATAGAAATGAGATGCGATATCGCGTTTTAAGAAGGATTAGAAATCTATTGCTACGATACGAAGACATCTGCAAACGCTATTTCCTGGCGAGGAAGTGTCGCATTTACATTCATTTGAAGTGTAGACGAGGAATACATGACACTTCGCAAATCATATTATATCTTACCATGAAACATAGAAATGAGATGCGATATCGCGTTTTAAGAAGCATTAGAACACTACTTCTACGACACCTAGATATCTGCAAACGCTATTTCCTAGGAAGGAAGTGTCGCATTTACATTCATTTGAAGTGTAGACGAGGAATACATGACACTTCGCAAATCATATTATATCTTACCATGAAACATGGAGATGAGATGCGATATCGCGTTTTAAGAAGCATTAGAACTCTATTCCTACGATACCTAGACATCTGAAAACGCTATATCCTTGCAAGGAAGTGTCGCATTTACATTCATTTGAAGAGTAGGCGAGGAATACATAACAGTTCGCAAATCATATTATATCTTACCATGAAACATAGAAATGAGATGCGATATCGCGTTTTAAGAAGCATTAGAACTCTATTTCTACGATACGTACACATCTGCAAACGCTATTTCCTTGCAAGGAAGTGTCGCATTTACATTCATTTGAAGTGTAGACGAGGAATACATTACACTTCCCAAATTATATAATATCTTACCATGAAACATACAAATGAGATGCGATATCGCGTTTTAAGAAGCATTAGAAATCTATTGCTACGATACGTAGACATCTGCAAACGCTATTTCCTAGCGAGGAAGTGTCGCATTTACATTCATTTGAAGTGTAGACGAGGAATACATGACACTTCGCAAATCATATTATATCTTACCATGAAACATAGAAATGAGATGCGATATCGCGTTTTAAGAGGCATTAGAACACTACTGCTACGATACCTAGACATCTGCAGACGCTATTTCCTAGCAAGGAAGTCTCGCATTTACATTCATTTGAAGTGTAGACGAGGAATACATGACACTTCGCAAATCATATTATATCTTACCATGAAACATAGAAATGAGATGCGATATCGCGTTTTAAGAAGCATTAGAACACTATTGCTACGATACCTAGACATCTGCAGACGCTATTTCCTAGCAAGGAAGTGTCGCATTTTCATTCATTTGAAGTGTAGACGAGAAATACATGACACTTCGCAAATCATATTATATCTTACCATGAAACATAGAAATGTGATGCGATATCGCGTTTTAAGAATCATAAGAACTCTATTTCTACGATACCTAGACATCTGCAGACGCTATTTCCTAGCAAGGAAGTGTGCATTTACATTCATTTGAAGTGTAGACGAGGAATACATGACACTTCGCAAATCATATTATATCTTACCATGAAACATTGAAATGAGATGCGATATCGCGTTTTAAGAAGCATTAGAAATCTATTGCTACGATACGTAGACATCTGCAAACGCTATTTCCTAGCGAGGAAGTGTCGCATTTACATTCATTTGAAGTGTAGACGAGGAATACATGACACTTCGCAAATCACATTATATCTTACCATGAAACATAGAAATGAGATGCGATATCGCGTTTTAAGAAGGATTAGAAATCTATTGCTACGATACGAAGACATCTGCAAACGCTATTTCCTGGCGAGGAAGTGTCGCATTTACATTCATTTGAAGTGTAGACGAGGAATACATGACACTTCGCAAATCATATTATATCTTACCATGAAACATAGAAATGAGATGCGATATCGCGTTTTAAGAAGCATTAGAACACTACTTCTACGACACCTAGATATCTGCAAACGCTATTTCCTAGGAAGGAAGTGTCGCATTTACATTCATTTGAAGTGTAGACGAGGAATACATGACACTTCGCAAATCATATTATATCTTACCATGAAACATGGAGATGAGATCCGATATCGCGTTTTAAGAAGCATTAGAACTCTATTCCTACGATACCTAGACATCTGCAGACGCTATTTCCTAGCAAGGAAGTGTCGCATTTACATTCATTTGAAGTGTAGACGAGGAATACATGACACTTCGCAAATCATATTATACCTTACCATGAAACATAGAAATGAGATGCGATATCGCGTTTTAAGAATCAAAAGAACTCTATTTCTACGATACCTAGACATCTGCAGACGCTATTTCCTAGCAAGGAAGTGTCACATTTACATTCATTTGGAGTGTAGACGAGGAATACATGACACTTCGCAAATCATATTATACCTTACCATGAAACATTGAAATGAGATGCGATATCGCGTTTTAAGAATCATAAGAACTCTATTTCTACGATACGTACACATCTGCAAACGCTATTTCCTTGCAAGGAAGTGTCGCATTTACATTCATTTGAAGTGTAGACGAGGAATACATAACACTTCGCAAATTATATAATATCTTACCATGAAACATAGAAATGAGATGCGATATCGCGTTTTAAGAAGCATTAGAAATCTATTGCTACGATACGTAGACATCTGCAAACGCTATATCCTTGCAAGGAAGTGTCGCATTTACATTCATTTGAAGTGTAGGCGAGGAATGCATAACAGTTCGCAAATCATATTATATCTTACCATGAAACATAGAAATGAGATGCGATATCGCGTTTTAAGAAGCATTAGAACTCTATTTCTACGATACCTAGACATCTGCAGACGTTATTTCCTAGCAAGGAAGTGTCGCATTTACATTCATTTGAAGTGTAGACGAGGAATACATGACACTTCGCAAATCATATTATATCTTACCATGAAACATAGAAATGAGATGCGATATCGCGTTTTAAGAAGCATTAGAACACTATTGCTACGATACCTAGACATCTGCAGACGCTATTTCCTAGCAAGGAAGTGTCGCATTTACATTCATTTGAAGTGTAGACGAGGAATACATGACACTTCGCAAATCATATTATATCTTACCATGAAACATAGAAATGAGATGCGATATCGCGTTTTAAGAAGCATTAGAAATCTATTGCTACGATACGTAGACATCTGAAAACGCTATATCCTTGCAAGGAAGTGTCGCATTTACATTCATTTGAAGAGTAGGCGAGGAATACATAACAGTTCGCAAATCATATTATATCTTACCATGAAACATAGAAATGAGATGCGATATCGCGTTTTAAGAAGCATTAGAACTCTATTTCTACGATACGTACACATCTGCAAACGCTATTTCCTTGCAAGGAAGTGTCGCATTTACATTCATTTGAAGTGTAGACGAGGAATACATTACACTTCCCAAATTATATAATATCTTACCATGAAACATACAAATGAGATGCGATATCGCGTTTTAAGAAGCATTAGAAATCTATTGCTACGATACGTAGACATCTGCAAACGCTATTTCCTAGCGAGGAAGTGTCGCATTTACATTCATTTGAAGTGTAGACGAGGAATACATGACACTTCGCAAATCATATTATATCTTACCATGAAACATAGAAATGAGATGCGATATCGCGTTTTAAGAGGCATTAGAACACTACTGCTACGATACCTAGACATCTGCAGACGCTATTTCCTAGCAAGGAAGTCTCGCATTTACATTCATTTGAAGTGTAGACGAGGAATACATGACACTTCGCAAATCATATTATATCTTACCATGAAACATAGAAATGAGATGCGATATCGCGTTTTAAGAAGCATTAGAACACTATTGCTACGATACCTAGACATCTGCAGACGCTATTTCCTAGCAAGGAAGTGTCGCATTTTCATTCATTTGAAGTGTAGACGATGAATACACGACACTTCGCAAATCATATTATATCTTACCATGAAACATAGAAATGAGATGAGATATCGCGTTTTAAGAAGCATTAGAAATCTATTGCTACGATACGTAGACATCTGCAAACGCTATTTCCTAGCGAGGAAATGTCGCATTCACATTCATTTGAAGTGTAGACGAGGAATACATAACACTTCGCAAATCATATTATACCTTACCATGAAACATAGAAATGAGATGCGATATCGCGTTTTAAGAATCATAAGAACTCTATTGCTACGATACGTAGACATCTGCAAACGCTATTTCCTAGCGAGGAAGTGTCGCATTTACATTCATTTGAATTGTAGACGAGGAATACATGACACTTCGCAGATCGTATTATATCTTACCATGAAACATAGAAATGAGATGCGATATCGCGTTTTAAGAAGCATTAGAACACTACTGCTACGAAACCTAGACATCTGCAGACGTTATTTTCTAGCAAGGAAGTGTCGCAATTACATTCATTTGAAGTGTAGACGAGGAATACATGACACTTCGCAAATCATATTCTATCTTACCATGAAACATAGAAATGAGATGCGATATCGCGTTTTAAGAAGCATTAGAGCACTATTGCTACGATACCTAGACATCTGCAGACGCTATATCCTTGCAAGGAAGTGTCGCATTTACATTCATTTGAAGAGTAGGCGAGGAATACATAACAGTTCGCAAATCATATTATATCTTACCATGAAACATAGAAATGAGATGCGATATCGCGTTTTAAGAAGCATTAGAACTCTATTTCTACGATACGTACACATCTGCAAACGCTATTTCCTCGCAAGGAAGTGTCGCATTTACATTCATTTGAAGTGTAGACGAGGAATACATAACACTTCCCAAATTATATAATATCTTACCATGAAACATAGAAATGAGATGCGATATCGCGTTTTAAGAAGCATTAGAAATCTATTGCTACGATACGTAGACATCTGCAAACGCTATTTCCTAGCGAGGAAATGTCGCATTTACATTCATTTGAAGTGTAGACGAGGAATACATGACACTTCGCAAATCATATTATATCTTACCATGAAACATAGAAATGAGATGCGATATCGCGTTTTAAGAGGCATTAGAACACTACTGCTACGATACCTAGACATCTGCAGACGCTATTTCCTAGCAAGGAAGTCTCGCATTTACATTCATTTGAAGTGTAGACGAGGAATACATGACACTTCGCAAATCATATTATATCTTACCATGAAACATAGAAATGAGATGCGATATCGCGTTTTAAGAAGCATTAGAACACTATTGCTACGATACCTAGACATCTGCAGACGCTATTTCCTAGCAAGGAAGTGTCGCATTTTCATTCATTTGAAGTGTAGACGATGAATACACGACACTTCGCAAATCATATTATATCTTACCATGAAACATAGAAATGGGATGAGATATCGCGTTTTAAGAAGCATTAGAAATCTATTGCTACGATACGTAGACATCTGCACACGCTATTTCCTAGCGAGGAAATGTCGCATTCACATTCATTTGAAGTGTAGACGAGGAATACATAACACTTCGCAAATCATATTATACCTTACCATGAAACATAGAAATGAGATGCGATATCGCGTTTTAAGAATCATAAGAACTCTATTGCTACGATACGTAGACATCTGCAAACGCTATTTCCTAGCGAGGAAGTGTCGCATTTACATTCATTTGAATTGTAGACGAGGAATACGTGACACTTCGCAGATCGTATTATATCTTACCATGAAACATAGAAATGAGATGCGATATCGCGTTTTAAGAAGCATTAGAACACTACTGCTACGATACCTAGACATCTGCAGACGTTATTTTCTAGCAAGGAAGTGTCGCAATTACATTCATTTGAAGTGTAGACGAGGAATACATGACACTTCGCAAATCATATTATATCTTACCATGAAACATAGAAATGAGATGCGATATCGCGTTTTAAGTAGCATTAGAGCACTATTGCTACGATACCTAGACATCTGCAGACGCTATCTCCTAGCAAGGAAGTGTCGCATTTACATTCATTTGAAGTGTAGACGATGAATACGTGACACTTCGCAAATCATATTATATCTTACCATGAAACATAGAAATGAGATGAGATATCGCGTTTTAAGAAGCACTAGAAATCTATTGCTACGATACGTAGACATCTGCAAACGCTATTTCCTAGCGAGGAAGTGTCGCATTCACATTCATTTGAAGTGTAGACGAGGAATACATAGCACTTCGCAAATCATATTATATCTTACCATGAAAGATAGAAATGAGATGCGATATCGCGTTTTAAGAATCATAAGAACTCTATTACTACGATACGTAGACATCTGCAAACGCTATTTCCTTGCAAGGAAGTGTCGCATTTACATTCATTTGAAGTGTAGACGAGGAATACATAACACTTAGCAAATTATATAATATCTTACCATGAAACATAGAAATGAGATGCGATATTGCGTTTTAAGAAGCATTAGAAATCTATTGCTACGATACGTAGACAACTGCAAACGCTATTTCCTAGCGAGGAAGTGTCGCATTTACATTCATTTGAAGTGTAGACGAGGAATACATGACACTTCGCAAATCATATTATATCTTACCATGAAACATAGAAATGAGATGCGATATCGCGATTTAAGAAGCATTAGAACACTACTGCTATGATACCTAGACATCTGCAGACGCTATTTCCTAGCAAGGAAGTGTCGCATTTACATTCATTTGAAGTGTAGACGAGGAATACATGACACTTCGCAAATCATATTATATCTTACCATGAAACATAGAAATGAGATGCGATATCGCGTTTTAAGAAGCATTAGAACACTACTGCTACGATACCTAGACATCTGCAGACGTTATTTTCTAGCAAGGAAGTGTCGCAATTACATTCATTTGAAGTGTAGACGAGGAATACATGACACTTCGCAAATCATATTATATCTTACCATGAAACATAGAAATGAGATGCGATATCGCGTTTTAAGGAGCATTAGAGCACTATTGCTACGATACCTAGACATCTGCAGACGCTATATCCTTGCAAGGAAGTGTCGCATTTACATTCATTTGAAGAGTAGGCGAGGAATACATAACAGTTCGCAAATCATATTATATCTTACCATGAAACATAGAAATGAGATGCGATATCGCGTTTTTAGAAGCATTAGAACTCTATTTCTACGATACGTACACATCTGCAAACGCTATTTCCTTGCAAGGAAGTGTCGCATTTACATTCATTTGAAGTGTAGACGAGGAATACATAACACTTCCCAAATTATATAATATCTTACCATGAAACATAGAAATGAGATGCGATATCGCGTTTTAAGAAGCATTAGAAATCTATTGCTACGATACGTAGACATCTGCAAACGCTATTTCCTAGCGAGGAAGTGTCGCATTTACATTCATTTGAAGTGTAGACGAGGAATACATGACACTTCGCAAATCATATTATATCTTACCATGAAACATAGAAATGAGATGCGATATCGCGTTTTAAGAGGCATTAGAACACTACTGCTACGATACCTAGACATCTGCAGACGCTATTTCCTAGCAAGGAAGTCTCGCATTTACATTCATTTGAAGTGTAGACGAGGAATACATGACACTTCGCAAATCATATTATATCTTACCATGAAACATAGAAATGAGATGCGATATCGCGTTTTAAGAAGCATTAGAAGACTATTGCTACGATACCTAGACATCTGCAGACGCTATTTCCTAGCAAGGAAGTGTCGCATTTTCATTCATTTGAAGTGTAGACGATGAATACACGACACTTCACAAATCATATTATATCTTACCATGAAACATAGAAATGGGATGAGATATCGCGTTTTAAGAAGAATTAGAAATCTATTGCTACGATACGTAGACATCTGCAAACGCTATTTCCTAGCGAGGAAATGTCGCATTCACATTCATTTGAAGTGTAGACGAGGAATACATAACACTTCGCAAATCATATTATACCTTACCATGAAACATAGAAATGAGATGCGATATCGCGTTTTAAGAATCATAAGAACTCTATTGGTACGATACGTAGACATCTGCAAACGCTATTTCCTAGCGAGGAAGTGTCGCATTTACATTCATTTGAATTGTAGACGAGGAATACATGACACTTCGCAGATCGTATTATATCTTACCATGAAACATAGAAATGAGATGCGATATCGCGTTTTAAGAAGCATTAGAACACTACTGCTACGATACCTAGACATCTGCAGACGTTATTTTCTAGCAAGGAAGTGTCGCAATTACATTCATTTGAAGTGTAGACGAGGAATACATGACACTTCGCAAATCATATTATATCTTACCATGAAACATAGAAATGAGATGCGATATCGCGTTTTAAGAAGCATTAGAACACTACTGCTACGATACCTAGACATCTGCAGACGTTATTTTCTAGCAAGGAAGTGTCGCAATTACATTCATTTGAAGTGTAGACGAGGAATACATGACACTTCGCAAATCATATTATATCTTACCATGAAACATAGAAATGAGATGCGATATCGCGTTTTAAGGAGCATTAGAGCACTATTGCTACGATACCTAGACATCTGCAGACGCTATATCCTTGCAAGGAAGTGTCGCATTTACATTCATTTGAAGAGTAGGCGAGGAATACATAACAGTTCGCAAATCATATTATATCTTACCATGAAACATAGAAATGAGATGCGATATCGCGTTTTAAGAAGCATTAGAACTCTATTTCTACGATACGTACACATCTGCAAACGCTATTTCCTTGCAAGGAAGTGTCGCATTTACATTCATTTGAAGTGTAGACGAGGAATACATAACACTTCCCAAATTATATAATATCTTACCATGAAACATAGAAATGAGATGCGATATCGCGTTTTAAGAAGCATTAGAAATCTATTGCTACGATACGTAGACATCTGCAAACGCTATTTCCTAGCGAGGAAGTGTCGCATTTACATTCATTTGAATTGTAGACGAGGAATACATGACACTTCGCAGATCGTATTATATCTTACCATGAAACATAGAAATGAGATGCGATATCGCGTTTTAAGAAGCATTAGAACACTACTGCTACGAAACCTAGACATCTGCAGACGTTATTTTCTAGCAAGGAAGTGTCGCAATTACATTCATTTGAAGTGTAGACGAGGAATACATGACACTTCGCAAATCATATTCTATCTTACCATGAAACATAGAAATGAGATGCGATATCGCGTTTTAAGAAGCATTAGAGCACTATTGCTACGATACCTAGACATCTGCAGACGCTATATCCTTGCAAGGAAGTGTCGCATTTACATTCATTTGAAGAGTAGGCGAGGAATACATAACAGTTCGCAAATCATATTATATCTTACCATGAAACATAGAAATGAGATGCGATATCGCGTTTTAAGAAGCATTAGAACTCTATTTCTACGATACGTAGACATCTGCAAACGCTATTTCCTAGCGAGGAAATGTCGCATTTACATTCATTTGAAGTGTAGACGAGGAATACATAACACTTCCCAAATTATATAATATCTTACCATGAAACATAGAAATGAGATGCGATATCGCGTTTTAAGAAGCATTAGAAATCTATTGCTACGATACGTAGACATCTGCAAACGCTATTTCCTAGCGAGGAAATGTCGCATTTACATTCATTTGAAGTGTAGACGAGGAATACATGACACTTCGCAAATCATATTATATCTTACCATGAAACATAGAAATGAGATGCGATATCGCGTTTTAAGAGGCATTAGAACACTACTGCTACGATACCTAGACATCTGCAGACGCTATTTCCTAGCAAGGAAGTCTCGCATTTACATTCATTTGAAGTGTAGACGAGGAATACATGACACTTCGCAAATCATATTATATCTTACCATGAAACATAGAAATGAGATGCGATATCGCGTTTTAAGAAGCATTAGAACACTATTGCTACGATACCTAGACATCTGCAGACGCTATTTCCTAGCAAGGAAGTGTCGCATTTTCATTCATTTGAAGTGTAGACGATGAATACGTGACACTTCGCAAATCATATTATATCTTACCATGAAACATAGAAATGAGATGAGATATCGCGTTTTAAGAAGCATTAGAAATCTATTGCTACGATACGTAGACATCTGCACACGCTATTTCCTAGCGAGGAAATGTCGCATTCACATTCATTTGAAGTGTAGACGAGGAATACATAACACTTCGCAAATCATATTATACCTTACCATGAAACATAGAAATGAGATGCGATATCGCGTTTTAAGAATCATAAGAACTCTATTACTACGATACGTAGACATCTGCAAACGCTATTTCCTTGCAAGGAAGTGTCGCATTTACATTCATTTGAAGTGTAGACGAGGAATACATAACACTTAGCAAATTATATAATATCTTACCATGAAACATAGAAATGAGATGCGATATTGCGTTTTAAGAAGCATTAGAAATCTATTGCTACGATACGTAGACATCTGCAAACGCTATTTCCTAGCGAGGAAGTGTCGCATTTACATTCATTTGAAGTGTAGACGAGGAATACATGACACTTCGCAAATCATATTATATCTTACCATGAAACATAGAAATGAGATGCGATATCGCGTTTTAAGAAGCATTAGAACACTACTGCTATGATACCTAGACATCTGCAGACGCTATTTCCTAGCAAGGAAGTGTCGCATTTACATTCATTTGAAGTGTAGACGAGGAATACATGACACTTCGCAAATCATATTATATCTTACCATGAAACATAGAAATGAGATGCGATATCGCGTTTTAAGAAGCATTAGAACACTACTGCTACGATACCTAGACATCTGCAGACGTTATTTTCTAGCAAGGAAGTGTCGCAATTACATTCACTTGAAGTGTAGACGAGGAATACATGACACTTCGCAAATCATATTATATCTTACCATGAAACATAGAAATGAGATGCGATATCGCGTTTTAAGAAGCATTAGAGCACTATTGCTACGATACCTAGACATCTGCAGACGCTATATCCTTGCAAGGAAGTGTCGCATTTACATTCATTTGAAGAGTAGGCGAGGAATACATAACAGTTCGCAAATCATATTATATCTTACCATGAAACATAGAAATGAGATGCGATATCGCGTTTTAAGAAGCATTAGAACTCTATTTCTACGATACGTACACATCTGCAAACGCTATTTCCTTGCAAGGAAGTGTCGCATTTACATTCATTTGAAGTGTAGACGAGGAATACATAACACTTCCCAAATTATATAATATCTTACCATGAAACATAGAAATGAGATGCGATATCGCGTTTTAAGAAGCATTAGAAATCTATTGCTACGATACGTAGACATCTGCAAACGCTATTTCCTAGCGAGGAAGTGTCGCATTTACATTCATTTGAAGTGTAGACGAGGAATACATGAAACTTCGCAAATCATATTATAGCTTACCATGAAACATAGAAATGAGATGCGATATCGCGTTTTAAGAGGCATTAGAACACTACTGCTACGATACCTAGACATCTGCAGACGCTATTTCCTAGCAAGGAAGTCTCGCATTTACATTCATTTGAAGTGTAGACGAGGAATACATGACACTTCGCAAATCAGATTATATCTTACCATGAAACATAGAAATGAGATGCGATATCGCGTTTTAAGAAGCATTAGAACACTATTGCTACGATACCTAGACATCTGCAGACGCTATTTCCTAGCAAGGAAGTGTCGCATTTTCATTCATTTGAAGTGTAGACGATGAATGCACGACACTTCGCAAATCATATTATATCTTACCATGAAACATAGAAATGAGATGAGATATCGCGTTTTAAGAAGCATTAGAAATCTATTGCTACGATACGTAGACATCTGCAAACGCTATTTCCTAGCGAGGAAATGTCGCATTCACATTCATTTGAAGTGTAGACGAGGAATACATAACACTTCGCAAATCATATTATACCTTACCATGAAACATAGAAATGAGATGCGATATCGCGTTTTAAGAATCATAAGAACTCTATTGCTACGATACGTAGACATCTGCAAACGCTATTTCCTAGCGAGGAAGTGTCGCATTTACATTCATTTGAATTGTAGACGAGGAATACATGACACTTCGCAGATCGTATTATATCTTACCATGAAACATAGAAATGAGATGCGATATCGCGTTTTAAGAAGCATTAGAACACTACTGCTACGATACCTAGACATCTGCAGACGTTATTTTCTAGCAAGGAAGTGTCGCAATTACATTCATTTGAAGTGTAGACGAGGAATACATGACACTTCGCAAATCATATTATATCTTACCATGAAACATAGAAATGAGATGCGATATCGCGTTTTAAGAAGCATTAGAGCACTATTGCTACGATACCTAGACATCTGCAGACGCTATCTCCTAGCAAGGAAGTGTCGCATTTACATTCATTTGAAGTGTAGACGATGAATACGTGACACTTCGCAAATCATATTATATCTTACCATGAAACATAGAAATGAGATGAGATATCGCGTTTTAAGAAGCATTAGAAATCTATTGCTACGATACGTCGACATCTGCAAACGCTATTTCCTAGCGAGGAAGTGTCGCATTCACATTCATTTGAAGTGTAGACGAGGAATACATAGCACTTCGCAAATCATATTATATCTTACCATGAAAGATAGAAATGAGATGCGATATCGCGTTTTAAGAATCATAAGAACTCTATTACTACGATACGTAGACATCTGCAAACGCTATTTCCTTGCAAGGAAGTGTCGCATTTACATTCATTTGAAGTGTAGACGAGGAATACATAACACTTAGCAAATTATATAATATCTTACCATGAAACATAGAAATGAGATGCGATATTGCGTTTTAAGAAGCATTAGAAATCTATTGCTACGATACGTAGACATCTGCAAACGCTATTTCCTAGCGAGGAAGTGTCGCATTTACATTCATTTGAAGTGTAGACGAGGAATACATGACACTTCGCAAATCATATTATATCTTACCATGAAACATAGAAATGGGATGCGATATCGCGTTTTAAGAAGCATTAGAACTCTATTGCTACCATAGCTAGACATCTGCAAACGCTATTTCCTTGCAAGGAAGTGTCGCATTTACATTCATTTCAAGTGTAGACGAGGAATACATAACACTTCGCAAATTATATAATATCTTACCATGAAACATAGAAATGAGATGCGATATCGCGTTTTAAGAAGCATTAGAAATCTATTGCTACGATACGTAGACATCTGCAAACGCTATTTCCTAGCCAGGAAATGTCGCATTCACATTCATTTGAAGTGTAGACGAGGAATACATGACACTTCGCAAATCATATTATATCTTACCATGAAACATAGAAATGTGATGCGATATCGCGTTTTAAGAAGCATTAGAAATCTATTGCTACGATACGTAGACATCTGCAAACGCTATTTCCTAGCGAGGAAGTGTCGCATTTACATTCATTTGAAGTGTAGACGAGGAATACATGACACTTCGCAAATCATATTATATCTTACCATGAGACATAGAAATGAGATGCGATATCGCGTTTTAAGAAGCATTAGAACACTATTGCTACGATACCTAGACATCTGCAGACGCTATTTCCTAGCAAGGAAGTGTCGCATTTACATTCATTTGAAGTGTGGACGATGAATTACATGACACTTCGCAAATCATATTATATCTTCCCATGAAACATAGAAATGAGATGCGATATCGCGTTTTAAGAAGCATTAGAAATCTATTGCTACGATACGTAGACATCTGCAAACGCTATTTCCTTGCAAGGAAGTGTCGCATTTACATTCATTTGAATCGTAGACGAGGAATGCATAACATTTCGCAATGAATATAATATCTTATCATGAAAACATAGATATGAGATGCAATATCTCGTTCTAAGAAGCATTTGAACTCTCTATTGCTTCGATACGTAGACATCTGCAAGCGCTATTTCCTTGCTAGGAAGTGTCGCATTTACATTCATTTGAAGTGTAGACGAGGAATACATAACACTTCGCAAATCATATTATACCCTTACCATGAAACATAGAAATGAGATGCGATATCGCGTTTTAAGAATCATAAGAACTCTATTGCTACGATACGTACACATCTGCAAACGCTATTTCCTTGCAAGGAAGTGTCGCATTTACATTCATTTGAAGTGTAGACGAGGAATACATAACACTTCGCAAATCATATTATACCTTACCATGAAACATAGAAATGAGATGCGATATCGCGTTTTAAGAATCATAAGAACTCTATTGCTACGATACGTACACATCTGCAAACGCTATTTCCTTGCAAGGAAGTGTCGCATTTACATTCATTTGAAGTGTAGACGAGGAATACATAACACTTCGCAAATTATATAATATCTTACCATGGAACATAGAAATGAGATGCGATATCGCGTTTTAAGAAGCATTAGAAATCTATTGCTACGATACGTAGACATCTGCAAACGCTATTTCCTAGCGAGGAAGTGTCGCATTTACATTCATTTGAAGTGTAGACGAGGAATACATGACACCTCGCAAATCATATTATATCTTACCATGAGGACATAGAAATGAGATGCGATATCGCGTTTTAAGAAGCATTAGAACACTATTGCTACGATACCTAGACATCTGCAGACGCTATTTCCTAGCAAGGAAGTGTCGCATTTACATTCATTTGAAGTGTGGACGATGATTACATGACACTTCGCAAATCATATTATATCTTACCATGAAACATAGAAATGAGATGCGATATCGCGTTTTAAGAAGCATTAGAAATCTATTGCTACGATACGTAGACATCTGCAAACGCTATTTCCTTGCAAGGAAGTGTCGCATTTACATTCATTTGAATCGTAGACGAGGAATGCATAACATTTCGCAATGAATATAATATCTTATCATGAAACATAGATATGAGATGCAATATCTCGTTCTAAGAAGCATTTGAACTCTATTGCTTCGATACGTAGACATCTGCAAGCGCTATTTCCTTGCTAGGAAGTGTCGCATTTACATTCATTTGAAGTGTAGACGAGGAATACATAACACTTCGCAATCATATTATACCTTACCATGAAACATAGAAATGAGATGCGATATCGCGTTTTTAAGAATCATAAGAACTCTATTGCTACGATACGTACACATCTGCAAACGCTATTTCCTTGCAAGGAAGTGTCGCGTTTACATTCATTTGAAGTGTAGACGAGGAATACATAACACTTCGCAAATTATATAATATCTTACCATGGAACATAGAAATGAGATGCGATATCGCGTTTTAAGAGCATTAGAAATCTATTGCTACGATACGTAGACATCTGCAAACGCTATTTCTTAGCGAGGAAGTGTCGCATTTACATTCATTTGAAGTCGTAGACGAGGAATACATAACACTTAGCAAATTATATAATATCTTACCATGGAAACATAGAAATGAGATGCGATATTGCGTTTTAAGAAGCATTAGAAATCTATTGCTACGATACGTAGACATCTGCAAACGCTATTTCCTAGCGAGGAAGTGTCGCATTTACATTCATTTGAAGTGTAGACGAGGAATACATGACACTTCGCAAATCATATTATATCTTACCATGAAACATAGAAATGAGATGCGATATCGCGTTTTAAGAAGCATTAGAACACTACTGCTATGATACCTAGACATCTGCAGACGCTATTTCCTAGCAAGGAAGTGTCGCATTTACATTCATTTGAAGTGTAGACGAGGAATACATGACACTTCGCAAATCATATTATATCTTACCATGAAACATAGAAATGAGATGCGATATCGCGTTTTAAGAAGCATTAGAACACTACTGCTACGATACCTAGACATCTGCAGACGTTATTTTCTAGCAAGGAAGTGTCGCAATTACATTCACTTGAAGTGTAGACGAGGAATACATGACACTTCGCAAATCATATTATATCTTACCATGAAACATAGAAATGAGATGCGATATCGCGTTTTAAGAGCATTAGAGCACTATTGCTACGATACCTAGACATCTGCAGACGCTATATCCTTGCAAGGAAGTGTCGCATTTACATTCATTTGAAGAGTAGGCGAGGAATACATAACAGTTCGCAAATCATATTATATCTTACCATGAAACATAGAAATGAGATGCGATATCGCGTTTTAAGAAGCATTAGAACTCTATTTCTACGATACGTACACATCTGCAAACGCTATTTCCTTGCAAGGAAGTGTCGCATTTACATTCATTTGAAGTGTAGACGAGGAATACATAACACTTCCCAAATTATATAATATCTTACCATGAAACATAGAAATGAGATGCGATATCGCGTTTTAAGAAGCATTAGAAATCTATTGCCTACGATACGTAGACATCTGCAAACGCTATTTCCTAGCGAGGAAGTGTCGCATTTACATTCATTTGAAGTGTAGACGAGGAATACATGAAACTTCGCAAATCATATTATAGCTTACCATGAAACATAGAAATGAGATGCGATATCGCGTTTTAAGAGGCATTAGAACACTACTGCTACGATACCTTGACATCTGCAGACGCTATTTCCTAGCAAGGAAGTCTCGCATTTACATTCATTTGAAGTGTAGACGAGGAATACATGACACTTCGCAAATCAGATTATATCTTACCATGAAACATAGAAATGAGATGCGATATCGCGTTTTAAGAAGCATTAGAACACTATTGCTACGATACCTAGACATCTGCAGACGCTATTTCCTAGCAAGGAAGTGTCGCATTTTCATTCATTTGAAGTGTAGACGATGAATGCACGACACTTCGCAAATCATATTATATCTTACCATGAAACATAGAAATGAGATGAGATATCGCGTTTTTAAGAAGCATTAGAAATCTATTGCTACGATACGTAGACATCTGCAAACGCTATTTCCTAGCGAGGAAATGTCGCATTCACATTCATTTGAAGTGTAGACGAGGAATACATAACACTTCGCAAATCATATTATACCTTACCATGAAACATAGAAATGAGATGCGATATCGCGTTTTAAGAATCATAAGAACTCTATTGCTACGATACGTAGACATCTGCAAACGCTATTTCCTAGCGAGGAAGTGTCGCATTTACATTCATTTGAATTGTAGACGAGGAATACATGACACTTCGCAGATCGTATTATATCTTACCATGAAACATAGAAATGAGATGCGATATCGCGTTTTAAGAAGCATTAGAACACTACTGCTACGATACCTAGACATCTGCAGACGTTATTTTTCTAGCAAGGAAGTGTCGCAATTACATTCATTTGAAGTGTAGACGAGGAATACATGACACTTCGCAAATCATATTATATCTTACCATGAAACATAGAAATGAGATGCGATATCGCGTTTTAAGAAGCATTAGAGCACTATTGCTACGATACCTAGACATCTGCAGACGCTATCTCCTAGCAAGGAAGTGTCGCATTTACATTCATTTGAAGTGTAGACGATGAATACGTGACACTTCGCAAATCATATTATATCTTACCATGAAACATAGAAATGAGATGAGATATCGCGTTTTAAGAAGCATTAGAAATCTATTGCTACGATACGTCGACATCTGCCAAACGCTATTTCCTAGCGAGGAAGTGTCGCATTCACATTCATTTGAAGTGTAGACGAGGAATACATAGCACTTCGCAAATCATATTATATCTTACCATGAAAGATAGAAATGAGATGCGATATCGCGTTTTAAGAATCATAAGAACTCTATTACTACGATACGTAGACATCTGCAAACGCTATTTCCTTGCAAGGACAGTGTCGCATTTACATTCATTTGAGTGTAGACGAGGAATACATAACACTTAGCAAATTATATAATATCTTACCATGAAACATAGAAATGAGATGCGATATTGCGTTTTAAGAAGCATTAGAAATCTATTGCTACGATACGTAGACATCTGCAAACGCCTATTTCCCTAGCGAGGAAGTGTCGCATTTACATTCATTTGAAGTGTAGACGAGGAATACATGACACTTCGCAAATCATATTTATATCTTACCATGAAACATAGAAATGGGATGCGATATCGCGTTTTAAGAAGCATTAGAACTCTATTGCTACCATAGCTAGACATCTGCAAACGCTATTTCCTTGCAAGGAAGTGTCGCATTTACATTCATTTCAAGTGTAGACGAGGAATACATAACACTTCGCAAATTATATAATATCTTACCATGAAACATAGAAATGAGATGCGATATCGCGTTTTAAGAAGCATTAGAAATCTATTGCTACGATACGTAGACATCTGCAAACGCTATTTCCTAGCCAGGAAATGTCGCATTCACATTCATTTGAAGTGTAGACGAGGAATACATGACACTTCGCAAATCATATTATATCTTACCATGAAACATAGAAATGTGATGCGATATCGCGTTTTAAGAAGCATTAGAAATCTATTGCTACGATACGTAGACATCTGCAAACGCTATTTCCTAGCGAGGAAGTGTCGCATTTACATTCATTTGAAGTGTAGACGAGGAATACATGACACTTCGCAAATCATATTATATCTTACCATGAGACATAGAAATGAGATGCGATATCGCGTTTTAAGAAGCATTAGAACACTATTGCTACGATACCTAGACATCTGCAGACGCTATTTCCTAGCAAGGAAGTGTCGCATTTACATTCATTTGAAGTGTGGACGATGATTACATGACACTTCGCAAATCATATTATATCTTCCCATGAAACATAGAAATGAGATGCGATATCGCGTTTTAAGAAGCATTAGAAATCTATTGCTACGATACGTAGACATCTGCAAACGCTATTTCCTTGCAAGGAAGTGTCGCATTTACATTCATTTGAATCGTAGACGAGGAATGCATAACATTTCGCAATGAATATAATATCTTATCATGAAACATAGATATGAGATGCAATATCTCGTTCTAAGAAGCATTTGAACTCTATTGCTTCGATACGTAGACATCTGCAAGCGCTATTTCCTTGCTAGGAAGTGTCGCATTTACATTCATTTGAAGTGTAGACGAGGAATACATAACACTTCGCAAATCATATTATACCTTACCATGAAACATAGAAATGAGATGCGATATCGCGTTTTAAGAATCATAAGAACTCTATTGCTACGATACGTACACATCTGCAAACGCTATTTCCTTGCAAGGAAGTGTCGCATTTACATTCATTTGAAGTGTAGACGAGGAATACATAACACTTCGCAAATTATATAATATCTTACCATGGAACATAGAAATGAGATGCGATATCGCGTTTTAAGAAGCATTAGAAATCTATTGCTACGATACGTAGACATCTGCAAACGCTATTTCCTAGCGAGGAAGTGTCGCATTTACATTCATTTGAAGTGTAGACGAGGAATACATGACACCTCGCAAATCATATTATATCTTACCATGAGACATAGAAATGAGATGCGATATCGCGTTTTAAGAAGCATTAGAACACTATTGCTACGATACCTAGACATCTGCAGACGCTATTTCCTAGCAAGGAAGTGTCGCATTTACATTCATTTGAAGTGTGGACGATGATTACATGACACTTCGCAAATCATATTATATCTTACCATGAAACATAGAAATGAGATGCGATATCGCGTTTTAAGAAGCATTAGAAATCTATTGCTACGATACGTAGACATCTGCAAACGCTATTTCCTTGCAAGGAAGTGTCGCATTTACATTCATTTGAATCGTAGACGAGGAATGCATAACATTTCGCAATGAATATAATATCTTATCATGAAACATAGATATGAGATGCAATATCTCGTTCTAAGAAGCATTTGAACTCTATTGCTTCGATACGTAGACATCTGCAAGCGCTATTTCCTTGCTAGGAAGTGTCGCATTTACATTCATTTGAAGTGTAGACGAGGAATACATAACACTTCGCAAATCATATTATACCTTACCATGAAACATAGAAATGAGATGCGATATCGCGTTTTAAGAATCATAAGAACTCTATTGCTACGATACGTACACATCTGCAAACGCTATTTCCTTGCAAGGAAGTGTCGCGTTTACATTCATTTGAAGTGTAGACGAGGAATACATAACACTTCGCAAATTATATAATATCTTACCATGGAACATAGAAATGAGATGCGATATCGCGTTTTAAGAAGCATTAGAAATCTATTGCTACGATACGTAGACATCTGCAAACGCTATTTCTTAGCGAGGAAGTGTCGCATTTACATTCATTTGAAGTGTAGACGAGGAATACATGACACTTCGCAAATCATATTATATCTTACCATGAAACATAGAAATGAGATGCGATATCGCGTTTTAAGAAGCATTAGACATCTATTGCTACGATACGTAGACATCTGCAAACGCTATTTCCTTGCAAGGAAGTGTCGCATTTACATTCATTTGAATCGTAGACGAGGAATGCATAACATTTCGCAATGAATATAATATCTTATCATGAAACATAGATATGAGATGCAATATCTCGTTCTAAGAAGCATTTGAACTCTATTGCTTCGATACGTAGACATCTGCAAGCGCTATTTCCTTGCTAGGAAGTGTCGCATTTACATTCATTTGAAGTGTAGACGAGGAATACATAACACTTCGCAAATCATATTATACCTTACCATGAAACATAGAAATGAGATGCGATATCGCGTTTTAAGTATCATAAGAACTCTATTGCTACGATACGTACACATCTGCAAACGCTATTTCCTTGCAAGGAAGTGTCGCATTTACATTCATTTGAAGTGTAGACGAGGAATACATAACACTTCGCAAATTATATAATATCTTACCATGGAACATAGAAATGAGATGCGATATCGCGTTTTAAGAAGCATTAGAAATCTATTGCTACGATACGTAGATATCTGCAAACGCTATTTCCTAGCGAGGAAGTGTCGCATTTACATTCATTTGAAGTGTAGACGAGGAATACATGACACCTCGCAAATCATATTATATCTTACCATGAGACATAGAAATGAGATGCGATATCGCGTTTTAAGAAGCATTAGAACACTATTGCTACGATACCTAGACATCTGCAGACGCTATTTCCTAGCAAGGAAGTGTCGCATTTACATTCATTTGAAGTGTGGACGATGATTACATGACACTTCGCAAATCATATTATATCTTACCATGAAACATAGAAATGAGATGCGATATCGCGTTTTAAGAAGCATTAGAAATCTATTGCTACGATACGTAGACATCTGCAAACGCTATTTCCTAGCGAGGAAGTGTCGCATTTACATTCATTTGAAGTGTAGACGAGGAATACATGACACTTCGCAAATCATATTATATCTTACCATGAAACATAGAAATGAGATGCGATATCGCGTTTTAAGAAGCATTAGACATCTATTGCTACGATACGTAGACATCTGCAAACGCTATTTCCTAGCGAGGAAGCATCGCATTCACATTCATTTGAAGTGTAGACGAGGAATACATAACACTTCGCAAATCATGTTATATCTTACCATGAAACATAGAAATGAGATGCGATATCGAGTTTTAAGAATCATATGAACTCTATTGCTACGATACATAGACATCTGCAAACGCTATTTCCTTGCAAGGAAGTGTCGCATTTACCTTCATTTGAATCGTAGACGATGAATGCATAACAATTCGCAATGAATATTATACCTTACCATGAAACATCGAAATGAGATGCGATATCGCGTTTTAAGAATTATAAGATCTCTATTGCTACGATACGTAGACATCTGCAAGCGCTATTTCCTTGCAAGGAAGTGTCGCATTTACATTCATTTGAAGTGTAGACGAGGAATACATAACACTTCGCAAATCATATTATATCTTACCATGAACATAGAAATGAGATGCGATATCGCGTTTTAAGAAGCATTTGAACACTATTGCTTCGATACGTAGACATCTGCAAGCGCTATTTCCTTGCTAGGAAGTGTCGCATTTACATTCATTTGAAGTGTAGACTAGGTATACATGACACTTCGCAAATCATATTATATCTTACCATGAAACATAGAAATGAGATGCGATATCGCGTTTTAAGAAGCATTAGAAATCTATTGCTACGATACGTAGACATCTGCAAACGCTATTTCCAAGCCAGGAAGTGTCGCATTCACATTCATTTGAAGTGTAGACGAGGAATACATGACACTTCGCAAGTCATATTATATCTTACCATGAAACATAGAAATGAGATGCGATATCGCGTTTTAAGAAGCATTAGAACACTATTACTACGATACCTAGACATCTGCAGACGCTATTTCCTAGCAAGGAAGTGTCGCATTTACATTCATTTGAAGTGTAGACGAGGAATACATGACACTTCGCAAATCATATTATATCTTACCACAAAACATTAGAAATGAGATGCGATATCGCGTTTTAAGAACCATAAGATCTCTATTGCTACGATACGTAGACATCTGCAAACGCTATTTCCTTGGAAGGAAGTATCGCATTTACATTCATTTGAATCGTAGACGAGGAATGCATAACACTTCGCAATGAATATAATATCTTATCATGAAACATAGATATGAGATGCAATATCACGTTCTAAGAAGCATTTGAACTCTATTGCTACGATACGTAGACATCTGCAAGCGCTATTTCCTTGCTAGGAAGTGTCGCATTTACATTCATTTGAAGTGTAGACGAGGAATACATAACACTTCGCAAATCATATTATACCTTACCATGAAACATAGAAATGAGATGCGATATCGCGTTTTAAGAATCATAAGAACTCTATTGCTACGATACGTACACATCTGCAAACGCTATTTCCTTGCAAGGAAGTGTCGCATTTACATTCATTTGAAGTGTAGACGAGGAATACATAACACTTCGCAAATTATATAATATCTTACCATGGAACATAGAAATGAGATGCGATATCGCGTTTTAAGAAGCATTAGAAATCTATTGCTACGATACGTAGATATCTGCAAACGCTATTTCCTAGCGAGGAAGTGTCGCATTTACATTCATTTGAAGTGTAGACGAGGAATACATGACACCTCGCAAATCATATTATATCTTACCATGAGACATAGAAATGAGATGCGATATCGCGTTTTAAGAAGCATTAGAACACTATTGCTACGATACCTAGATATCTGCAGACGCTATTTCCTAGCAAGGAAGTGTCGCATTTACATTCATTTGAAGTGTGGACGATGATTACATGACACTTCGCAAATCATATTATATCTTACCATGAAACATAGAAATGAGATGCGATATCGCGTTTTAAGAAGCATTAGAAATCTATTGCTACGATACGTAGACATCTGCAAACGCTATTTCCTAGCGAGGAAGTGTCGCATTTACATTCATTTGAAGTGTAGACGAGGAATACATGACACTTCGCAAATCATATTATATCTTACCATGAAACATAGAAATGAGATGCGATATCGCGTTTTAAGAAGCATTAGACATCTATTGCTACGATACGTAGACATCTGCAAACGCTATTTCCTAGCGAGGAAGCATCGCATTCACATTCATTTGAAGTGTAGACGAGGAATACATAACACTTCGCAAATCATGTTATATCTTACCATGAAACATAGAAATGAGATGCGATATCGAGTTTTAAGAATCATATGAACTCTATTGCTACGATACATAGACATCTGCAAACGCTATTTCCTTGCAAGGAAGTGTCGCATTTACCTTCATTTGAATCGTAGACGATGAATGCATAACAATTCGCAATGAATATTATACCTTACCATGAAACATCGAAATGAGATGCGATATCGCGTTTTAAGAATTATAAGATCTCTATTGCTACGATACGTAGACATCTGCAAGCGCTATTTCCTTGCAAGGGAGTGTCGCATTTACATTCATTTGAAGTGTAGACGAGGAATACATAACACTTCGCAAATCATATTATATCTTACCACAAAGCATAGAAATGAGATGCGATATCGCGTTTTAAGAACCATAAGATCTCTATTGCTACGATACGTAGACATCTGCAAACGCTATTTCCTTGGAAGGAAGTATCGCATTTACATTCATTTGAATCGTAGACGAGGAATGCATAACACTTCGCAATGAATATAATATCTTATCATGGAACATAGATATGAGATGCAATATCTCGTTTTAAGAAGCATTTGAATTCAATTGCTTCGATACGTAGACATCTGCAAGCGCTATTTCCTTGCAAGGAAGTGTCGCATTTACATTCATTTGAAGTGTAGACGAGGTATACATGACACTTCGCAAATCATATTATATCTTACCATGAAACATAGAAATGAGATGCGATATCGCGTTTTAAGAAGCATTATAAATCTATTGCAAAGATACGTAGACATCTGCAAAAGTTATTTCCTTGCTAGGAAGTGTCGCATTTACATTCATTTGAAGTGTAGACGAGGAATACATAACACTTCGCAAATCATATTATATCTTACCATGAAACATAGAAATGAGATGAGATATCGCGTTTTAAGAATAATAAGAACTCTATTGCTACGATACGTAGACATCTGCAAACGCTATTTCCTTGCAAGGAAGTGTCGCATTTACATTCATTTGAAGTGTAGACGAGGAATACATGATACTTCGTAAATCATATTATATCTTACCATGAAACATAGAAATGAGATGCGATATCGCGTTTTAAGAAGAATTAGAACACTATTGCTACGATACCTAGACATCTGCAGACGCTATTTCCTAGCAAGGAAGTGTCGCATTTACATTCATTTGAAGTGTAGACGAGGAATACGTGACACTTCGCAAATCATATTATATCTTACCATGAAACATAGAAATGAGATGCGATATTGCGTTTTAAGAAGAATTATAAATCTATTGCAACGATACGTACACATCTGCAAACGCTATTTCCTTGCTAGGAAGTGTCGCATTTACATTCATTTGAAGTGTAGACGAGGAATACATAACACTTCACAAATCATATTATATCTTACCATGAAACATAGAATTGAGATGCGATATCGCGTTTTAAGAGTAATAAGAACTCTATTGCTACGATACGTAGACATCTGCAAACGCTATTTCCTTGCAAGGAAGTGTCGCACTTACTTTCATTTGAAGTGTAGACGTGGAATACAAGAAACTTCGCAAATCATATTATATCTTACCATGAAACATAGAAATGAGATGCGATATCGCGTTTTAAGAAGCATTAGAAATCTATTGCTACGATACGTAGACATCTGCAAACGCTATTTCCTAGCGAGGAAGTATCGCATACACATTCATTTGAAGTGTAGACGAGGAATACATAACACTTCGCAAATCATGTTATATCTTACCATGAAACATAGAAATGAGATGCGATATCGCGTTTTAAGAATCATATGAACTCTATTGCTACGACACGTAGACATCTGCAAACGCTATTTCCTTGCAGGGAAGTGTCGCATTTACCTTCATTTGAATCGTAGACGAGGAATGCATAACACTTCGCAATGAATATTATATCTTATCATGAAACATAGATATGAGATGCAATATCTCGTTTTAAGAAGCATTAGAACTCTATTTCTTCGATACGTAGACATCTGCAAACGCTATTTCCTAGCGAGGAAGTATCGCATTCACATTCATTTGAAGTGTAGACGAGGAATACATAACACTTCGCAAATCATATTATATCTTACCATGAATCATAGAAATGAGATGCGATATCGCGTTTTAAGAATCATAAGAACTCTATTTCAACGATACGTAGACATCTGCAATCGCTATTTCCTTGCAAGGAAGTGTCGCATTTACATTCATTTGAAGTGTAGACGAGGAATACATAACACTTCGCAAATCATATTATATCTTACCATGAAACATAGAAATGAGATGCGATATCGCGTTTTAAGAAGCATTAGAACACCATTGCTACGATAGGCAGACATTTGCAAACGCTATTTCCTTGCAAGGAAGTGTCCATTTACATTCATTTGAAGTGCAGAGGGGGAATACATAACAAATCGCAAGTCATATTACATCTTACCATGAAACATAGAAATGAGATGCGATATCCCGTTTTAAGAAGCATTAGAAAGCTATTGCTACGAAACGTAGATATTTGCAAACGCTATTTCCTAGCGAGGAAATGTCGCATGCACATTCATTTGAAGTGTAGACGAGGAATACATGACACTTCGCAAGTCATGTTATATCTTACCATGAAACATAGAAATGAGTTGCGATATCGCGTTTTAAGAACCATATGAACTCTATTGCTCCGATACGTAGACATCTGCAATCGCTACTACCTTGCAAGGAAGTGTCGCATTTACTTTCATTTGAATCGTAGACGAGGAATGCATAACACTTCGCAATGAATATTACATCTTACCATGAAACATAGAAATGAGATGCGATATCGCACTTTAAGAAGCATTAGAAATCTATTGCTACGATACGTAGACATCTGCAAACGCTATTTCCTAGCGAGGAAGTGTCGCATGCACATTCATTTGAAGTGTAGACGAGGAATACATGACACTTCGCAAATCATATTATATCTTACCATGAAACATAGAAATGAGATGCGATATCGCGTTTTAAGAAGCATTAGAAATCTATTGCTACGATACGTAGACATCTGCAAACGCTATTTCCTTGCAAGGAAGTGTCGCATTTACATTCATTTGAATCGTAGACGAGGAATGCATAACATTTCGCAATGAATATAATATCTTATCATGAAACATAGATATGAGATGCAATATCTCGTTCTAAGAAGCATTTGAACTCTATTGCTTCGATACGTAGACATCTGCAAGCGCTATTTCCTTGCAAGGAAGTGTCGCATTTACATTCATTTGAAGTGTAGACGAGGAATACATAACACTTCGCAAATCATATTATATGTTACCATAAAACATAGAAATGAGATGCGATATCGCGTTTTAAGAAGCATTAGAACTCTATTGCTACGATAGGTAGACATCTGCAAACGCTATTTCCTTGCAAGGAAGTGTCGCATTCACATTCATTTGAAGTGTAGACGAGGAATACATAACACTTCGCAAATCATATTATATCTTACCATGAAACATAGAAATGAGATGCGATATCGCGTTTTAAGAAGCATTGGAAATCTATTGCTACGATACGTAGACATCTGCAAACGCTATTTCCTAGCCAGGAAGTGTCGCATTCACATTCATTTGAAGTGTAGACGAGGAATACATGACACTTCGCAAATCATATTACCATGAAACATAGAAATGAGATGCGATATCGCGTTTTAAGAAGCATTAGAACACTATTACTACGATACCTAGACATCTGCAGACGCTATTTCCTAGCAAGGAAGTGTCGCATTTACATTCATTTGAAGTGTAGACGAGGAATACATGACACTTCGCAAAAAATATTATATCTTACCATGAAACATAGAAATGAGATGAGATATCGCGTTTTAAGAATAATAAGAACTCCATTGCTACGATACGTAGACATCTGCAAACGCTATTTCCTTGCAAGGAAGTGTCGCATTTACATTCATTTGAAGTGTAGACGAGGAATACATGATACTTCGCAAATCGTATTATATCTGACCATGAAACATAGAAATGATTTGCGATATCGCGTTTTAAGAAGCATTAGAACACTATTGCTACGATACCTAGACATCTGCAGACGCTATTTCCTAGCAAGGAAGTGTCGCATTTACATTCATTTGAAGTGTAGACAATGATTACATGACACTTCGCAAATCATATTATATCTTACCATGAAACATAGAAATGAGATGCGATATCGCGTTTTAAGAAGAATTATAAATCTATTGCTACGATACGTAGACATCTGCAAACGCTATTTCCTAGCGAGGAAGTGTCGCATTCACATTCATTTGAAGTGTACGCAAGGAATACATAACACTTCGCAAATCATATTATACCTTACCATGAAACATAGAAATAAGATGCGATATCGCGTTTTAAGAAGCATTAGAACACTATTGCTACGATACCTAGACATCTGCAGACGCTATTTCCTAGCAAGGAAGTGTCGCATTTACATTCATTTGAAGTGTAGACAATGATTACATGACACTTCGGAAATCATATTATATCTTACCATGAAACATAGAAATGAGATGCGATATCGCGTTTTAAGAAGAATTATAAATCTATTGCTACCATACGTAGACATCTGCAAACGCTATTTCCTAGCGAGGAAGTGTCGCATTCACATTCATTTGAAGTGTACGCAAGGAATACATAACACTTCGCAAATCATAATATACCTTACCATGAAACATAGAAATAAGATGCGATATCGCGTTTTAAGAATCCTAAGAACACTATTGCTACGATACGTACACATCTGCAGACGCTATTTCCTAGCAAGGAAGTGTAGCATTTACATTCATTTGAAGTGTAGACGAGGAATGCATAACACTTCGCAATGAATATTATATCTTATCATGAAACATAAATATGAGATGCAATATCTCGTTTAAGAAGCATTAGAAATCTATTGCAACGATACGTAGACACCTGCAAACGCTATTTCCTAGCGAGGAAGCATCGCATTTACATTCATTTGAAGTGTAGACGAGGAATACATAACACTTCGCAAATCATATTATATATTACCATGAAACATAGAAATGAGATGCGATATCGCGTTTTAAGAAGCATTATAAATCTATTGCAAAGATACGTAGACATCTGCAAACGCTATTTCCTTGCTAGGAAGTGTCGCATTTACATTCATTTGAAGTGTAGACGAGGAATACATGATACTTCGCAAATCATATTATATCTTACCATGAAACGTAGAAATGAGATGCGATATCGCGTTTTAAGAAGCATTAGAACACTATTGCTACGATACCTAGACATCTGCAGACGCTATTTCCTAGCAAGGATGTGTCGCATTTACAATCATTTGAAGTGTAGACGATGATTACATGACACTTCGCAAATCATATTATATCTTACCATGAAACATAGAAATGAGATGCGATATCGCGTTTCAAGAAGCATTAGAAATCTATTGCAACGATACGTAGACATCTGCAAACGCTATTTCCTTGCTAGGAAGTGTCGCATTTACGTTCATTTGAAGTGTAGACGAGGAATACATAACACTTCGCAAATCATATTATATCTTACCATGAAACATAGAAATGAGATGCGATATCGCGTTTTAAGAATAATAAGAACTCTATTGCTACGATACGTAGACATCTGCAAACGCTATTTCCTTGCAAGGAAGTGTCGCATTTACTTTCATTTGAATCGTAGACGAGGAATGCATAACACTTCGCAATGAATATTATATCTTATCATGAAACATAGATATGAGATGCATTATCTCGTTTTAAGAATCATTTGAACTCCACTGCTTCGATACGTAAACATCTGCAAACGCTATTTCCTTGCAAGGAAGTGTCGCATTTACATTCATTTGAAGTGTAGATGAGGAATACATGACACTTCGCAAGTCATATTATATCTTACCATGAAACATAGAAATGAGATGCGATATCGCGTTTTAAGAAGCATTAGAAATCTATTGCTACGATACGTAGACATCTGCAAACGCTATTTCCTAGCGAGGAAGTATCGCATACACACTCATTTGAAGTGTAGACGAGGAACACATAACACATCGCAAATCATGTTATATCTTACCATGAAACATAGAAATGAGATGCGATATCGCGTTTTAAGAATCATATGAACACTATTGCTACGACATGTAGACATCTGCAAACGCTATTTCCTTGCCGGGAAGTGTCGCATTTACCTTCATTTGAATCGTAGACGAGGAATGCATAACACTTCGCAATGAATATTATATCTTATCATGAAACATAAATATGAGATGCAATATCTCGTTTTAAGAAGCATTAGAACTCTATTTCTTCTATACGTAGACATCTGCAAACGCTATTTCCTAGCGAGGAAGTGTCGCATTTACATTCATTTGAAGTGTAGATGAGGAATACATGACACTTCGCAAGTCATATTATATCTTACCATGAAACATAGAAATGAGATGCGATATCGCGTTTCAAGAAGCATTAGAAATCTATTGCTACGATACGTAGACATCTGCAAACGCTATTTCCTAGCGGGGAGGTATCGCATACACACTCATTTGAAGTGTAGACGAGGAACACATAACACTTCGCAAATCATGTTATATCTTACCATGAAACATAGAAATGAGATGCGATATCGCGTTTTAAGAATCATATGAACACTATTGCTACGACATGTAGACATCTGCAAACGCTATTTCCTTGCAGGGAAGTGTCGCATTTACCTTCATTTGAATCGTAGACGAGGAATGCATAACACTTCGCAATGAATATTATATCTTATCATGAAACATAAATATGAGATGCAATATCTCGTTTTAAGAAGCATTAGAACTCTATTTCTTCGATACGTAGACATCTGCAAACGCTATTTCCTAGCGAGGAAGCATCGCATTCACATTCATTTGAAGTGTAGACGAGGAATACATAACACTTCGCAAATCATGTTATATCTTACCATGAAACATAGAAATGAGATGCGATATCGCGTTTTAAGAATAATAAGAACTCTATTGCTACGATACGTAGACATCTGCAAACGCTATTTCCTTGCAAGGAAGTGTCGCATTTACTTTCATTTGAATCGTAGACGAGGAATGCATAACACTTCGCAATGAATATTATATCTTATCATGAAACATAGATATGAGATGCATTATCTCGTTTTAAGAATTATTTGAACTCCACTGCTTCGATACGTAAACATCTGCAAACGCTACTTCCTTGCAAGGAAGTGTCGCATTTACATTCATTTGAAGTGTAGATGAGGAATACATGACACTTCGCAAGTCATATTATATCTTACCATGAAACATAGAAATGAGATGCGATATCGCGTTTTAAGAAGCATTAGAAATCTATTGCTACGATACGTAGACATCTGCAATCGCTACTACCTTGCAAGGAAGTGTCGCATTTACTTTCATTTGAATCTTAGACGAGGAATGCATAACACTTCGCAATGAATATTACATCTTACCATGAAACATAGAAATGAGATGCGATATCGCGCTTTAAGAAGCATTAGAAATCTATTGCTACGATACGTAGACATCTGCAAACGCTATTTCCTTGCTAGGAAGTGTCGCATTTACATTCATTTGAAGTGTAGACGAGGAATACATGACACTTCGCAAATCATATTATATCTTACCACAAAACATAGAAATGAGATGCGATATCGCGTTTTAAGAACCATAAGATCTCTATTGCTACGATACGTAGACATCTGCAAACGCTATTTCCTTGGAAGGAAGTATCGCATTTACATTCATTTGAATCGTAGACGAGGAATGCATAACACTTCGCAATGAATATAATATCTTATCATGGAACATAGATATGAGATGCAATATCTCGTTTTAAGAAGCATTAGAACTCTATTTCTTCTATACGTAGACATCTGCAAACGCTATTTCCTAGCGAGGAAGTGTCGCATTTACATTCATTTGAAGTGTAGATGAGGAATACATGACACTTCGCAAGTCATATTATATCTTACCATGAAACATAGAAATGAGATGCGATATCGCGTTTCAAGAAGCATTAGAAATCTATTGCTACGATACGTAGACATCTGCAAACGCTATTTCCTAGCGGGGAAGTATCGCATACACACTCATTTGAAGTGTAGACGAGGAACACATAACACTTCGCAAATCATGTTATATCTTACCATGAAACATAGAAATGAGATGCGATATCGCGTTTTAAGAATCATATGAACACTATTGCTACGACATGTAGACATCTGCAAACGCTATTTCCTTGCAGGGAAGTGTCGCATTTACCTTCATTTGAATCGTAGACGAGGAATGCATAACACTTCGCAATGAATATTATATCTTATCATGAAACATAAATATGAGATGCAATATCTCGTTTTAAGAAGCATTAGAACTCTATTTCTTCGATACGTAGACATCTGCAAACGCTATTTCCTAGCGAGGAAGCATCGCATTCACATTCATTTGAAGTGTAGACGAGGAATACATAACACTTCGCAAATCATGTTATATCTTACCATGAAACATAGAAATGAGATGCGATATCGCGTTTTAAGAATAATAAGAACTCTATTGCTACGATACGTAGACATCTGCAAACGCTATTTCCTTGCAAGGAAGTGTCGCATTTACTTTCATTTGAATCGTAGACGAGGAATGCATAACACTTCGCAATGAATATTATATCT
This sequence comes from Xylocopa sonorina, assembly GCF_050948175.1. Taxonomy (NCBI): domain Eukaryota; kingdom Metazoa; phylum Arthropoda; class Insecta; order Hymenoptera; family Apidae; genus Xylocopa; species Xylocopa sonorina. Next base: position 173,820 of record NW_027490454.1, read on the forward strand.
TATCATGAAACATAGATATGAGATGCATTATCTCGTTTTAAGAATCATTTGAACTCCACTGCTTCAATACGTAAACATCTGCAAACGCTACTTCCTTGCAAGGAAGTGTCGCATTTACATTCATTTGAAGTGTAGATGAGGAATACATGACACTTCGCAAGTCATATTATATCTTACCATGAAACATAGAAATGAGATGCGATATCGCGTTTTAAGAAGCATTAGAAATCTATTGCTACGATACGTAGACATCTGCAATCGCTACTACCTTGCAAGGAAGTGTCGCATTTACTTTCATTTGAATCTTAGACGAGGAATGCATAACACTTCGCAATGAATATTACATCTTACCATGAAACATAGAAATGAGATGCGATATCGCGCTTTAAGAAGCATTAGAAATCTATTGCTACGATACGTAGACATCTGCAAACGCTATTTCCTTGCTAGGAAGTGTCGCATTTACATTCATTTGAAGTGTAGACGAGGAATACATGACACTTCGCAAATCATATTATATCTTACCACAAAACATAGAAATGAGATGCGATATCGCGTTTTAAGAACCATAAGATCTCTATTGCTACGATACGTAGACATCTGCAAACGCTATTTCCTTGGAAGGAAGTATCGCATTTACATTCATTTGAATCGTAGACGAGGAATGCATAACACTTCGCAATGAATATAATATCTTATCATGGAACATAGATATGAGATGCAATATCTCGTTTTAAGAAGCATTTGAATTCTATTGCTTCGATACGTAGACATCTGCAAGCGCTATTTCCTTGCAAGGAAGTGTCGCACTTACATTCATTTGAAGTGTAGACGAGGTATACATGACACTTCGCAAATCATATTATATCTTACCATGAAACATAGAAATGAGATGCGATATCGCATTATAAGAAGCATTAGAAATCTATTGCTACGATACGTAGACATCTGCAAACGCTATTTCCTTGCAAGGAAGTGTCGCATTTACATTCATTTGAAGTGTAGACGAGGAATACATAACACTTCACAAATCATATTATATCTTACCATGAAACATAGAATTGAGATGCGATATCGCGTTTTAAGAATAATAAGAACTCTATTGCTACGATACCTAGACATCTGCAGACGCTATTTCCTAGCAAGGAAGTGTCGCACTTACATTCATTTGAAGTGTAGATGAGGAATACATGACACTTCGCAAATCATATTATATCTTACCATGAAACATAGAAATGAGATGCTATATCGCGCTTTAAGAAGCATTAGAAATCTATTGCAACGATACGTAAACATCTGCAAACGCTATTTCCTTGCTAGGAAGTATCGCATACACATTCATTTGAAGTGTAGACGAGGAATACATAACACTTCGCAAATCATGTTATATCTTACCATGAAACATAGAAATGAGTTGCGATATCGCGTTTTAAGAATCATATGAACTCTATTGCTACGACACGTAGACATCTGCAAACGCTATTTCCTTGCAGGGAAGTGTCGCATTTACCTTCATTTGAATCGTAGACGAGGAATGCATAACACTTCGCAATGAATATTATATCTTATCATGAAACATAGATATGAGATGCAATATCTCGTTTTAAGAAGCATTAGAACTCTATTTCTTCGATTCGTAGACATCTGCAAACGCTATTTCCTAGCGAGGAAGTATCGCATTCACATTCATTTGAAGTGTAGACGATGAATACATAACACTTCGCAAATCATATTATATCATACCCTGAATCATAGAAATGAGATGCGATATCGCGTTTTGAGAATCATAAGAACTCTATTGCAACGATACGTAGACATCCGCAATCGCTATTTCCTTGCAAGGAAGTGTCGCATTTACATTCATTTGAAGTGTAGACGATGAATACATAACACTTCGCAAATCATATTATATCTTACCATGAAACATAGAAATGAGATGCGATATCGCGTTTTAAGAAGCATTAGAACACTATTGCTACGATAGGCAGACATTTGCAAACGCTATTTCCTTGCAAGGAAGTGTCCATTTACAGTCATTTGAAGTGCAGAGGGGGAATACATAACACATCGCAAGTCATATTACATCTTACCATGAAACATAGAATCAGATGCGATATCCCGTTTTAAGAAGCATTAGAAAGCTATTGCTACGAAACGTAGATATCTGCAAACGCTATTTCCTAGCGAGGAAGTGTCGCATGTACATTCATTTGAAGTGTAGACGAGGAATACATGACACTTCGCAAATCATGTTATATCTTACCATGAAACATAGAAATGAGTTGCGATATCGCGTTTTAAGAACCATATGAACTCTATTGCTACGATACGTAGACATCTGCAATCGCTACTACCTTGCAAGGAAGTGTCGCATTTACTTTCATTTGAATCGTAGACGAGGAATGCATAACACTTCGCAATGAATATTATATCTTATCATGAAACATAGATATGAGATGCATTATCTCGTTTTAAGAATCATTTGAACTCCACTGCTTCGATACGTAGACATCTGCAAACGCTATTTCCTTGCAAGGAAGTGTCGCATTTACATTCATTTGAAGTGTAGACGAGGAATACATGACACTTCGCAAATCATATTATATCTTACCATGAAACATAGAAACGAGATACGATATCGCGTTTTAAGAAGCATTAGAACTCTATTGCTACGATACCTAGACATCTGCAGACGCTATTTCCTAGCAAGGAAGTGTCGCATTTACATTCATTTGAAGTGTAGATGAGGAATACATGACACTTCGCAAATCATATTATATCTTACCATGAAACATAGAAATGAGATGCGATATCGCGTTTTAAGAAGCATTAGAAATCTATTGCTACGATACGTAGACATCTGCAAACGCTATTTCCTAGCGAGGAAGTATCGCATACACATTCATTTGAAGTGTAGACGAGGAATACATAACACTTCGCAAATCATGTTATATCTTGCAATGAAACATAGAAATGAGATGCGATATCGCGTTTTAAGAATCATATGAACTCTATTGCTACGACACGTAGACATCTGCAAACGCTATTTCCTTGCAGGGAAGTGTCGCATTTACCTTCATTTGAATCGTAGACGAGGAATGCATAACACTTCGCAATGAATATTATATCTTATCATGAAACATAGATATGAGATGCAATATCTCGTTTTAAGAAGCATTAGAACTCTATTTCTTCGATACGTAGACATCTGCAAACGCTATTTCCGAGCGAGGAAGTATCGCATTCACATTCATTTGAAGTGTAGACGAGGAATACATAACACTTCGCAAATCATATTATATCTTACCATGAATCATAGAAATGAGATGCGATATCGCGTTTTAGGAATCATAAGAACTCTATTGCAACGATACGTAGACATCTGCAATCGCTATTTCCTTGCAAGGAAGTGTCGCATTTACATTCATTTGAAGTGTAGACGAGGAATACATAACACTTCGCAAATCATATTATATCTTACCATGAAACATAGAAATGAGATGCGATATCGCGTTTTAAGAAGCATTAGAACAGTATTGCTACGATAGGCAGACATTTGAAAACGCTATTTCCTTGCAAGGAAGTGTCCATTTACATTCATTTGAAGTGCAGAGGGGGAATACATAACACATCGCAAGTCATATTACATCTTACCATGAAACATAGAAATGAGATGCGATATCCCGTTTTAAGAAGCATTAGAAAGCTATTGCTACGAAACGTAGTTATCTGCAAACGCTATTTCCTAGCGAGGAAGTGTCGCATGCACATTCATTTGAAGTGTAGACGAGGAATACATGACACTTCGCAAATCATGTTATATCTTACCATGAAACATAGAAATGAGTTGCGATATCGCGTTTTAAGAACCATATGAACTCTATTGCTACGATACGTAGACATCTGCAAACGCTATTTCCTAGCGAGGAAGTGTCGCATTCACATTCATTTGAAGTGTAGACGAGGAATACATGACACTTCGCAAATCATATTATATCTTACCATGAAACATAGAAATGAGATGCGATATCGCGTTTTAAGTATCATAAGAACTCCATTGCTACGATACGTAGACATCTGCAAACGCTATTTCCTTGCGAACAAGTGTCGCATTTACATTCGTTTGAATCGTAGACGAGGAATGCATAACACTTCGCAATGAATATTATATCTTAACATGAAACATAGATATGAGATGCAATATCTCGTTTTAAGAAGCATTTGAACTCAGTTGCTACGATACCTAGACATCTGCAGACGCTATTTCCTAGCAAGGAAGTGTAGCATTTACATTCATTTGAAGTGTCGACGAGGAATACATGACACTTCGCAAATCATATTATTTCTTACCATGAAACATAGAAATGAGATGCGATATCGCGTCATAAGAAGCATTAGAAAGCTATTGCTACGATACGTAGACACCTGCAAACGCTATTTCCTTGCAAGGAAGTGCCGCATTTACATTCATTTGAAGTGTAGGGGAGGAGTACATAACACTTCTCAAATCATATTACATCTTACCATGAAACATAGAAATGAGATGCGATATCGCGTTTTAAGAAGCATTAGAACTCTATTGCTACGATACCTAGACATCTGCAGATGCTATTTCATAGCAAGGAAGTGTCGCATTTACATTCATTTGAAGTGTAGACGAGGAATACATAACACTTCAAAAATCATATTATATCTTACCATGAAACATAGAAATGAGATGCGATATCGCGTTTTAAGTATAATAAGAACTCTATTGCTACGATACGTAGACATCTGCAAACGCTATTTCCTTGCAAGGAAGTGTCGCATTTACTTTCATTTGAATCGTAGACGAGGAATGCATAACACTTCGCAATGAATATTATATCTTATCATGAAACATAGATATGAGATGCATTATCTCGTTTTAAGAATCATTTGAACTCCACTGCATCGATACGTAGACATCTGCAAACGCTATTTCCTTGCAAGGAAGTGTCGCATTTACATTCATTTGAAGTGTAGACGAGGAATACATGACACTTCGCAAATCATATTATATCTTACCACAAAACATAGAAATGAGATGCGATATCGCGTTTTAAGAACCATAAGATCTCTATTGCTACGATACGTAGACATCTGCAAACGCTATTTCCTTGGAAGGAAGTATCGCATTTACATTCATTTGAATCGTAGACGAGGAATGCATAACACTTCGCAATGAATATAATATCTTATCATGGAACATAGATATGAGATGCAATATCTCGTTTTAAGAAGCATTTGAATTCTATTGCTTCGATACGTAGACATCTGCAAGCGCTATTTCCTTGCAAGGAAGTGTCGCACTTACATTCATTTGAAGTGTAGACGAGGTATACATGACACTTCGCAAATCATATTATATCTTACCATGAAACATAGAAATGAGATGCGATATCGCATTATAAGAAGCATTAGAAATCTATTGCTACGATACGTAGACATCTGCAAACGCTATTTCCTTGCAAGGAAGTGTCGCATTTACATTCATTTGAAGTGTAGACGAGGAATACATAACACTTCACAAATCATATTATATCTTACCATGAAACATAGAATTGAGATGCGATATCGCGTTTTAAGAATAATAAGAACTCTATTGCTACGATACCTAGACATCTGCAGACGCTATTTCCTAGCAAGGAAGTGTCGCACTTACATTCATTTGAAGTGTAGATGAGGAATACATGACACTTCGCAAATCATATTATATCTTACCATGAAACATAGAAATGAGATGCTATATCGCGCTTTAAGAAGCATTAGAAATCTATTGCAACGATACGTAAACATCTGCAAACGCTATTTCCTTGCTAGGAAGTATCGCATACACATTCATTTGAAGTGTAGACGAGGAATACATAACACTTCGCAAATCATGTTATATCTTACCATGAAACATAGAAATGAGTTGCGATGTCGCGTTTTAAGAATCATATGAACTCTATTGCTACGACACGTAGACATCTGCAAACGCTATTTCCTTGCAGGGAAGTGTCGCATTTACCTTCATTTGAATCGTAGACGAGGAATGCATAACACTTCGCAATGAATATTATATCTTATCATGAAACATAGATATGAGATGCAATATCTCGTTTTAAGAAGCATTAGAACTCTATTTCTTCGATACGTAGACATCTGCAAACGCTATTTCCTAGCGAGGAAGTATCGCATTCACATTCATTTGAAGTGTAGACGATGAATACATAACACTTCGCAAATCATATTATATCATACCCTGAATCATAGAAATGAGATGCGATATCGCGTTTTAAGAATCATAAGAACTCTATTGCAACGATACGTAGACATCCGCAATCGCTATTTCCTTGCAAGGAAGTGTCGCATTTACATTCATTTGAAGTGTAGACGATGAATACATAACACTTCGCAAATCATATTATATCTTACCATGAAACATAGAAATGAGATGCGATATCGCGTTTTAAGAAGCATTAGAACACTATTGCTACGATAGGCAGACATTTGCAAACGCTATTTCCTTGCAAGGAAGTGTCCATTTACAGTCATTTGAAGTGCAGAGGGGGAATACATAACACATCGCAAGTCATATTACATCTTACCATGAAACATAGAAATGAGATGCGATATCCCGTTTTAAGAAGCATTAGAAAGCTATTGCTACGAAACGTAGATATCTGCAAACGCTATTTCCTAGCGAGGAAGTGTCGCATGTACATTCATTTGAAGTGTAGACGAGGAATACATGACACTTCGCAAATCATGTTATATCTTACCATGAAACATAGAAATGAGTTGCGATATCGCGTTTTAAGAACCATATGAACTCTATTGCTACGATACGTAGACATCTGCAATCGCTACTACCTTGCAAGGAAGTGTCGCATTTACTTTCATTTGAATCGTAGACGAGGAATGCATAACACTTCGCAATGAATATTATATCTTATCATGAAACATAGATATGAGATGCATTATCTCGTTTTAAGAATCATTTGAACTCCACTGCTTCGATACGTAGACATCTGCAAACGCTATTTCCTTGCAAGGAAGTGTCGCATTTACATTCATTTGAAGTGTAGACGAGGAATACATGACACTTCGCAAATCATATTATATCTTACCATGAAACATAGAAACGAGATACGATATCGCGTTTTAAGAAGCATTAGAACTCTATTGCTACGATACCTAGACATCTGTAGACGCTATTTCCTAGCAAGGAAGTGTCGCATTTACATTCATTTGAAGTGTAGATGAGGAATACATGACACTTCGCAAATCATATTATATCTTACCATGAAACATAGAAATGAGATGCGATATCGCGTTTTAAGAAGCATTAGAAATCTATTGCTACGATACGTAGACATCTGCAAACGCTATTTCCTAGCGAGGAAGTATCGCATACACATTCATTTGAAGTGTAGACGAGGAATACATAACACTTCGCAAATCATGTTATATCTTGCAATGAAACATAGAAATGAGATGCGATATCGCGTTTTAAGAATCATATGAACTCTATTGCTACGACACGTAGACATCTGCAAACGCTATTTCCTTGCAGGGAAGTGTCGCATTTACCTTCATTTGAATCGTAGACGAGGAATGCATAACACTTCGCAATGAATATTATATCTTATCATGAAACATAGATATGAGATGCAATATCTCGTTTTAAGAAGCATTAGAACTCTATTTCTTCGATACGTAGACATCTGCAAACGCTATTTCCGAGCGAGGAAGTATCGCATTCACATTCATTTGAAGTGTAGACGAGGAATACATAACACTTCGCAAATCATATTATATCTTACCATGAATCATAGAAATGAGATGCGATATCGCGTTTTAGGAATCATAAGAACTCTATTGCAACGATACGTAGACATCTGCAATCGCTATTTCCTTGCAAGGAAGTGTCGCATTTACATTCATTTGAAGTGTAGACGAGGAATACATAACACTTCGCAAATCATATTATATCTTACCATGAAACATAGAAATGAGATGCGATATCGCGTTTTAAGAAGCATTAGAACAGTATTGCTACGATAGGCAGACATTTGCAAACGCTATTTCCTTGCAAGGAAGTGTCCATTTACATTCATTTGAAGTGCAGAGGGGGAATACATAACACATCGCAAGTCATATTACATCTTACCATGAAACATAGAAATGAGATGCGATATCCCGTTTTAAGAAGCATTAGAAAGCTATTGCTACGAAACGTAGTTATCTGCAAACGCTATTTCCTAGCGAGGAAGTGTCGCATGCACATTCATTTGAAGTGTAGACGAGGAATACATGACACTTCGCAAATCATGTTATATCTTACCATGAAACATAGAAATGAGTTGCGATATCGCGTTTTAAGAACCATATGAACTCTATTGCTACGATACGTAGACATCTGCAAACGCTATTTCCTAGCGAGGAAGTGTCGCATTCACATTCATTTGAAGTGTAGACGAGGAATACATGACACTTCGCAAATCATATTATATCTTACCATGAAACATAGAAATGAGATGCGATATCGCGTTTTAAGTATCATAAGAACTCCATTGCTACGATACGTAGACATCTGCAAACGCTATTTCCTTGCGAACAAGTGTCGCATTTACATTCGTTTGAATCGTAGACGAGGAATGCATAACACTTCGCAATGAATATTATATCTTAACATGAAACATAGATATGAGATGCAATATCTCGTTTTAAGAAGCATTTGAACTCAGTTGCTACGATACCTAGACATCTGCAGACGCTATTTCCTAGCAAGGAAGTGTAGCATTTACATTCATTTGAAGTGTCGACGAGGAATACATGACACTTCGCAAATCATATTATTTCTTACCATGAAACATAGAAATGAGATGCGATATCGCGTCATAAGAAGCATTAGAAATCTATTGCAACGATACGTAGACATGTGCGAACGCTATTTCCTTGCTAGGAAGTGTCGCATTTACATTCATTTGAAGTGTAGACGAGGAATACATAACACTTAGCAAATCATATTATATCTTACCATGAAACATAGAAATGAGATGCGATATCGCGTTTTAAGAATAATAAGAACTTTATTGCTACGATACGTAGACATCTGCAAACACTATTTCCTTGCAAGGAAGTGTCGCATTTACTTTCATTTGAATCGTAGACGAGGAATGCATAACACTTCGCAATGAATATTATATCTTATCATGAAACATAGATATGAGATGCATTATCTCGTTTTAAGAATCATTTGAACTCCACTGCTTCGATACGTAGACATCTGCAGACGCTATTTCCTAGCAAGGAAGTGTCGCATTTACATTCGCTTGAAGTGTAGACGAGGAATACATAACACTTCGCAAATCATATTATATCTTACCATGAAACATAGAAATGAGATGCGATATCGCGTTTTAAGAATAATAAGAACTATATTGCTACGATACGTAGACAACTGCAAACGCTACTTTCTTGCAAGGAAGTGTCGCATTTACATTCATTTGAATCGTAGACGAGGAATGCATACCACTTCGCAATGAATATTATATCTTATCATGAACCATAGATATGAGATGCAATATCTCGTTTTAAGAAGCATTTGAACTCCATTGCTACAATACCTAGACATCTGCAGACGCTACTTCCTAGCAAGGAAGTGTCGCATTTACATTCATTTGAAGTGTAGACGAGGAGCAGATAACACTTCGCAAATCATATTATATCTTACCATGAAACATAGAAATGTGATGCGATATCGCGTTTTAAGAAGCATTAGAAATCTATTGCTACGATGCGTAGACATCTGCAAACGCTATTTCTTTGCAAGGAAGTGTCGCATTTACATTCATTTGAAGTGTAGACGAGGAATACATAACACTTCGCAAATCATATTATATCTAACCATGAAACATAGAAATGAGATGCGATATCGCGTTTTAAGAAGCATCAGAACCCTATTGCTACGATAGGTAGACATCTGCAAACGCCATTTCCAAGGAAATGTCGCATTTACATTCATTTGAAGTGTAGACGAGGAATACATAACACTTCGCAAATCATATTATATCTTACTATGAAACATAGAAATGAGATGCGATATTGTGTTTTGAGAAGCATTAGAACTCTATCGTTACGATACCTTGACATCTGCAGACGCTATTTCCTTTCAAGGATGTGTCGCATTCACATTCCTTTGAAGTGTAGACGAGGAATACATAACACTTCGCAAATCATATTATAACTTACCATGAAACATAGAAATGTGATGCTATATCGCGTGTTAAGAAGCAGTAGAAATCTATTGCTACGATACGTAGACATCTGCAAACGCTATTTCTTTGCAAGGAAGTGTCGCATTTACATTCATTTGAAGTGTAGACGAGAAATATATAACACTTCGCAAATCATATTATATCTTACCATGAAACATAGAAATGACATGCGATGTCGCGTTTTAAGAAGCATTAGAACTCTATTGCTACGATAGGTAGACATCTGCAAACGCTATTTCCTTGCAAGGAAGTGTCGCATTTACATTCATATGAAGTGTAGACGAGGAATACATAACACTTCGCAAATCATATTATATCTTACCATGAAACATAGAAATGAGATGCGATATAGCGTTTTAAGTATCATAAGAACTCTATTGCTACGATACGTAGACAACTGCAAGCGCTATTTTCTTGCAAGGAAGTGTCGCATTTACATTCATTTGAATCGTAGACGAGGAATGCATACCACTTCGCAATGAATATTATATCTTATCATGAACCATAGATATGAGATGCAATATCTCGTTTTAAGAGCATTTGAACTCCATTGCTACAATACCTAGACATCTGCAGACGCTATTTCCTTGCAAGGAAGTGTCGCATTTACATTCATATGAAGTGTAGACGAGGAATGCATAACACTTCGCAAATCATATTATACCTTACCATGAAACATAGAAATGAGATGCGATATAGCGTTTTAAGTATCATACGAACTCTATTGCTACGATACGTAGACAACTACAAACGCTATTTCTCTGCAAGGAAGTGTCGCATTTACATTCATTTGAAGTGTAGACGAGGAATACATAACACTTTGCAAATTATAAAATATCTTACCATGAAACATAGAAATGAGATGCAATATCGCGTTTTAAGAATCATAAGAACTCTATTGCTACGATACGTAGACATCTGCAGACGCTATTTTCTTGCAAGGAAGTGTCGCATTTACATTCATTTGAAGTGTAGACGAGGAATACATGACACTTCGCAAATCATATTATATCTTACAATGAAACATAGAAATGAGATGCGATATCGCGTTTTAAGAAGCATTAGAAATCTATTGAGACGATACGTAGACATCTGCAGACGCTATTTCCTAGCATGGAAGTGTCGCATTTACATTCATTTGAAGTGTAGACGAGGAATACATGACACTTCGCAATGAATATTATATCTTATCATGAAACATAGATATGAGGTGCTATATCTCGTTTTAAGAAGCATTTTAACTACATTGCTACGATACCTAGACATCTGCAGACGCTATTTCTTTGCAAGGAAGTGTCGCATTTACATTCATTTGAAGTGTAGACGAGGAATACATAACACTTTGCAAATTATAAAATATCTTACCATGAAACATAGAAATGAGATGCAATATCGCGTTTTAAGAAGCATTAGAACACTATTGCTACGATACCTAGACATCTGCAGACGCTATTTCCTAGCATGGAAGTGTCGCATTTACATTCATTTGAAGTGTAGACGAGGAATGCATGACACTTCGCAAGTCATATTATATCTTACAATGAAACATAGAAATGAGATGCGATATCGCGTTTTAAGAAGCATTAGAAATCTATTGAGACGATACGTAGACATCTGCAAACGCTATTTCTTTGCAAGGAAGTGTCGCATTTACATTCATTTGAAGTGTAGACGAGGAATACATAACACTTCGCAAATCATATTATATCTTACCATGAAACATAGAGATGAGATGCGATATCGCGTTTTAAGAATCATAAGAACTCCATTGCTACGATACGTAGACATCTGCAAACGCTATTTCCTTGGAAGGAAGTGTCGCATTTACATTCATTTGAGTCGAAGACGAGGAATGCATAACACTACGCAATGAATATTATATCATATGATGAAACATGAATATGAGATGCAATATCTCGTTTTAAGAAGGATTTGAGCTCAAATGCTACGATACGTAGACATCTGCAGACGCTATTTCCTAGCAAGGAAGTGTCGCATTTACATTCGTTTGAAGTGTAGACGAGGAATACATGACACTTCGCAAATCGTATTATATCTTACGATGAAACATAGAAATGAGATGCGATATCGCGTTTTAAGAAACATAAGAACTCTATTGCTACGATACGTAGACATCTGCAAACGCTATTTCCTTGCAAGGAAGTGTCGCATTTGCATTCATTTGAATCGTAGACGAGGAATGCATAACACTTCGCAATGAATGTTATATCTTATCATGAAACATAGATATGAGGTGCTATATCTCGTTTCAAAAAGCATTTTAACTCTATTGCTACGATACCTAGACATCTGCAGACGCTATTTCCTAGCAAGGAAGTGCCGCATTTACATTCATTTGAAGTGTAGACGAGGAATACATGACACTTCGCAAATCATATTATATCTTACCATGAAACATAGAAATGAGATGCGATATCGCGTTTTAAGAAGCATTAGAACACTATTGCTACGATACCTAGACATCTGCAGACGCTATTTCCTAGCATGGAAGTGTCGCATTTACATTCATTTGAAGTGTAGACGAGGAATGCATGACATTTCGCAAGTCATATTATATCTTACAATGAAACATAGAAATGAGATGCGATATCGCGTTTTAAGAAGCATTAGAAATCTATTGAGACGATACGTAGACATCTACAAACGCTATTTCTTTGCAAGGAAGTGTCGCATTTACATTCATTTGAAGTGTAGACGAGGAATACATAACACTTCGCAAATCATATTATATCTTACCATGAAACATAGAGATGAGATGCGATATCGCGTTTTAAGAATCATAAGAACTCCATTGCTACGATACGTAGACATCTGCAAACGCTATTTCCTTGGAAGGAAGTGTCGCATTTACATTCATTTGAGTCGAAGACGAGGAATGCATAACACTACGCAATGAATATTATATCATATGATGAAACATGAATATGAGATGCAATATCTCGTTTTAAGAAGGATTTGAGCTCAAATGCTACGATACGTAGACATCTGCAGACGCTATTTCCTAGCAAGGAAGTGTCGCATTTACATTCGTTTGAAGTGTAGACGAGGAATACATGACACTTCGCAAATCGTATTATATCTTACGATGAAACATAGAAATGAGATGCGATATCGCGTTTTAAGAAACATAAGAACTCTATTGCTACGATACGTAGACATCTGCAAACGCTATATCCTTGCAAGGAAGTGTCGCATTTGCATTCATTTGAATCGTAGACGAGGAATGCATAACACTTCGCAATGAATGTTATATCTTATCATGAAACATAGATATGAGGTGCTATATCTCGTTTCAAAAAGCATTTTAACTCTATTGCTACGATACCTAGACATCTGCAGACGCTATTTCCTAGCAAGGAAGTGCCGCATTTACATTCATTTGAAGTGTAGACGAGGAATACATGACACTTCGCAAATCATATTATATCTTACCATGAAACATAGAAATGAGATGCGATATCGCGTTTTAAGAAGCATTAGAACACTATTGCTACGATACCTAGACATCTGCAGACGCTATTTCCTAGCATGGAAGTGTCGCATTTACATTCATTTGAAGTGTAGACGAGGAATGCATGACACTTCGCAAGTCATATTATATCTTACAATGAAACATAGAAATGAGATGCGATATCGCGTTTTAAGAAGCATTAGAAATCTATTGAGACGATACGTAGACATCTGCAAACGCTATTTCTTTGCAAGGAAGTGTCGCATTTACATTCATTTGAAGTGTAGACGAGGAATACATAACACTTCGCAAATCATATTATATCTTACCATGAAATATAGAAATGAGATGCGATATAGCGTTTTAAGTATCATAAGAACTATATTGCTACGATACGTAGACAACTGCAAACGCTACTTTCTTGCAAGGAAGTGTCGCATTTACATTCATTTGAATCGTAGACGAGGAATGCATACCACTTCGCAATGAATATTATATCTTATCATGAACCATAGATATGAGATGCAATATCTCGTTTTAAGAAGCATTTGAACTCCATTGCTACAATACCTAGACATCTGCAGACGCTACTTCCTAGCAAGGAAGTGTCGCATTTACATTCATTTGAAGTGTAGACGAGGAGCAGATAACACTTCGCAAATCATATTATATCTTACCATGAAACATAGAAATGTGATGCGATATCGCGTTTTAAGAAGCATTAGAAATCTATTGCTACGATGCGTAGACATCTGCAAACGCTATTTCTTTGCAAGGAAGTGTCGCATTTACATTCATTTGAAGTGTAGACGAGGAATACATAACACTTCGCAAATCATATTATATCTAACCATGAAACATAGAAATGAGATGCGATATCGCGTTTTAAGAAGCATCAGAACCCTATTGCTACGATAGGTAGACATCTGCAAACGCCATTTCCTAGGAAATGTCGCATTTACATTCATTTGAAGTGTAGACGAGGAATACATAACACTTCGCAAATCATATTATATCTTACTATGAAACATAGAAATGAGATGCGATATTGTGTTTTGAGAAGCATTAGAACTCTATCGTTACGATACCTTGACATCTGCAGACGCTATTTCCTTTCAAGGATGTGTCGCATTCACATTCCTTTGAAGTGTAGACGAGGAATACATAACACTTCGCAAATCATATTATAACTTACCATGAAACATAGAAATGTGATGCTATATCGCGTGTTAAGAAGCAGTAGAAATCTATTGCTACGATACGTAGACATCTGCAAACGCTATTTCTTTGCAAGGAAGTGTCGCATTTACATTCATTTGAAGTGTAGACGAGAAATATATAACACTTCGCAAATCATATTATATCTTACCATGAAACATAGAAATGACATGCGATGTCGCGTTTTAAGAAGCATCAGAACCCCATTGCTACGATAGGTAGACATCTGCAAACGCTATTTCCCTGCAAGGAAGTGTCGCATTTACATTCATTTGAATCGTAGACGAGGAAAGCATAACACTTCGCAATGAATGTTATATCTTATCATGAAACATAGATATGAGGTGCTATATCTCGTTTTAAGAAGCATTTTAACTCCATTGCTACGATACCTAGACATCTGCAGACGCTATTTCCTAGCATGGAAGTGCCGCATTTACATTCATTTGAAGTGTAGACGAGGAATACATGACACTTCGCAAATCATGTTATATCTTACCATGAAACATAGAAATGAGTTGCGATATCGCGTTTTAAGAACCATATGAACTCTATTGCTACGATACGTAGACATCTGCAATCGCTACTACCTTGCAAGGAAGTGTCGCATTTACTTTCATTTGAAGTGTAGAGGAGGAATACATAACACTTCGCAAATCATATTACATCTTACCATGAAACATAGAAATGAGATGCGATATCGCGTTTTAAGAAGCATTAGAACTCTATTGCTACGATACCTAGACATCTGCAGACGCTATTTCCTAGCAAGGAAGTGTCGCATTTACATTCGCTTGAAGTGTAGACGAGGAATACATAACACTTCGCAAATCATTTTATATCTTACCATGAAACATAGAAATGAGATGCGATATCGCGTTTTAAGAATAATAAGAACTCCATTGCTACGATACGTAGACATCTGCAACCGCTATTTCCTTGCAAGGAAGTGTCGCTTTTACTTTCATTTGAATCGTAGACGAGGAATGCATAACACTTCGCAATGAATATTATATCTTATCATGAACCATAGATATGAGATGCAATATCTCTTTTTAAGTAGCATTTGAACTCCATTGCTACAATACCTAGACATCTGCAGACGCTATTTCCTAGCAAGGAAGTGTCGCATTTACATTCATCTGAAGTGTAGACGAGGAATACACGACACTTCGCAAATCATATTATATCTTACCATGAAACATAGAAATGTGATGCGATATCGCGTTTTAAGAAGCATTAGAAATCTATTGCTACGATACGTAGACATCTGCAAACGCTATTTCTTTGCAAGGAAGTGTCGCATTTACTTTCATTTGAATCGTAGACTATGAATGCATAACACTTCGCAATGAATATTACATCTTACCATGCAACATAGAAATGAGATGCGATATCGCGCTTTAAGAAGCATTAGAAATCCATTGCTACGATACGTAGACATCTGCAAACGCTATTTTCTTGCAAGGAAGTGTCGCATTTACATTCATTTGAATCGTAGACGAGGAATGCATACCACTTCGCAATGAATATTATATCTTATCATGAACCATAGATATGAGATGCAATATCTCGTTTTAAGAAGCATTTGAACTCCATTGCTACAATACCTAGACATCTGCAGACGCTATTTCCTTGCAAGGAAGTGTCGCATTTACATTCATATGAAGTGTAGACGAGGAATGCATAACACTTCGCAAATCATATTATATCTTACCATGAAACATAGAAATGAGATGCGATATAGCGTTTTAAGTATCATACGAACTCTATTGCTACGATACGTAGACAACTACAAACGCTATTTCTCTGCAAGGAAGTGTCGCATTTACATTCATTTGAAGTGTAGACGAGGAATACATAACACTTTGCAAATTATAAAATATCTTACCATGAAACATAGAAATGAGATGCAATATCGCGTTTTAAGAATCATAAGAACTCTATTGCTACGATACGTAGACATCTGCAGACGCTATTTTCTTGCAAGGAAGTGTCGCATTTACATTCATTTGAAGTGTAGACGAGGAATACATGACACTTCGCAAATCATATTATATCTTACAATGAAACATAGAAATGAGATGCGATATCGCGTTCTAAGAAGCATTAGAAATCTATTGAGACGATACGTAGACATCTGCAGACGCTATTTCCTAGCATGGAAGTGTCGCATTTACATTCATTTGAAGTGTAGACGAGGAATACATGACACTTCGCAATGAATATTATATCTTATCATGAAACATAGATATGAGGTGCTATATCTCGTTTTAAGAAGCATTTTAACTACATTGCTACGATACCTAGACATCTGCAGACGCTATTTCTTTGCAAGGAAGTGTCGCATTTACATTCATTTGAAGTGTAGACGAGGAATACATAACACTTTGCAAATTATAAAATATCATACCATGATACATAGAAATGAGATGCAATATCGCGTTTTAAGAAGCATTAGAACACTATTGCTACGATACCTAGACATCTGCAGACGCTATTTCCTAGCATGGAAGTGTCGCATTTACATTCATTTGAAGTGTAGACGAGGAATGCATGACACTTCGCAAGTCATATTATATCTTACAATGAAACATAGAAATGAGATGCGATATCGCGTTTTAAGAAGCATTAGAAATCTATTGAGACGATACGTAGACATCTGCAAACGCTATTTCTTTGCAAGGAAGTGTCGCATTTACATTCATTTGAAGTGTAGACGAGGAATACATAACACTTCGCAAATCATATTATATCTTACCATGAAACATAGAGATGAGATGCGATATCGCGTTTCAAGAATCATAAGAACTCCATTGCTACGATACGTAGACATCTGCAAACGCTATTTCCTTGGAAGGAAGTGTCGCATTTACATTCATTTGAGTCGAAGACGAGGAATGCATAACACTACGCAATGAATATTATATCATATGATGAAACATGAATATGAGATGCAATATCTCGTTTTAAGAAGGATTTGAGCTCAAATGCTACGATACGTAGACATCTGCAGACGCTATTTCCTAGCAAGGAAGTGTCGCATTTACATTCGTTTGAAGTGTAGACGAGGAATACATGACACTTCGCAAATCGTATTATATCTTACGATGAAACATAGAAATGAGATGCGATATCGCGTTTTAAGAAACATAAGAACTCTATTGCTACGATACGTAGACATCTGCAAACGCTATTTCCTTGCAAGGAAGTGTCGCATTTGCATTCATTTGAATCGTAGACGAGGAATGCATAACACTTCGCAATGCATGTTATATCTTATCATGAAACATAGATATGAGGTGCTATATCTCGTTTCAAAAAGCATTTTAACTCTATTGCTACGATACCTAGACATCTGCAGACGCTATTTCCTAGCAAGGAAGTGCCGCATTTACATTCATTTGAAGTGTAGACGAGGAATACATGACACTTCGCAAATCATATTATATCTTACCATGAAACATAGAAATGACATGCGATGTCGCGTTTTAAGAAGCATTAGAACACTATTGCTACGATACCTAGACATCTGCAGACGCTATTTCCTAGCATGGAAGTGTCGCATTTACATTCATTTGAAGTGTAGACGAGGAATGCATGACACTTCGCAAGTCATATTATATCTTACAATGAAACATAGAAATGAGATGCGATATCGCGTTTTAAGAAGCATTAGAAATCTATTGAGACGATACGTAGACATCTGCAAACGCTATTTCTTTGCAAGGAAGTGTAGCATTTACATTCATTTGAAGTGTAGACGAGGAATACATAACACTTCGCAAATCATATTATATCTTACCATGAAACATAGAGATGAGATGCGATATCGCGTTTTAAGAATCATAAGAACTCCATTGCTACGATACGTAGACATCTGCAAACGCTATTTCCTTGGAAGGAAGTGTCGCATTTACATTCATTTGAGTCGAAGACGAGGAATGCATAACACTACGCAATGAATATTATATCATATGATGAAACATGAATATGAGATGCAATATCTCGTTTTAAGAAGGATTTGAGCTCAAATGCTACGATACGTAGACATCTGCAGACGCTATTTCCTAGCAAGGAAGTGTCGCATTTACATTCGTTTGAAGTGTAGACGAGGAATACATGACACTTCGCAAATCGTATTATATCTTACGATGAAACATAGAAATGAGATGCGATATCGCGTTTTAAGAAACATAAGAACTCTATTGCTACGATACGTAGACATCTGCAAACGCTATTTCCTTGCAAGGAAGTGTCGCATTTGCATTCATTTGAATCGTAGACGAGGAATGCATAACACTTCGCAATGAATGTTATATCTTATCATGAAACATAGATATGAGGTGCTATATCTCGTTTCAAAAAGCATTTTAACTCTATTGCTACGATACCTAGACATCTGCAGACGCTATTTCCTAGCAAGGAAGTGCCGCATTTACATTCATTTGAAGTGTAGACGAGGAATACATGACACTTCGCAAATCATATTATATCTTACCATGAAACATAGAAATGAGATGCGATATCGCGTTTTAAGTATCATAAGAACTCCATTGCTACGATACGTAGACATCTGTAAACGCTATTTCCTTGGAGGGAAGTGTCGCATTTACATTCATTTGAATCGTAGACCAGGAATGCATAACACTACGCATTGAATATTATATCTTATGATGAAACATAGATATGAGATGCAATATCTCGTTTTAAGAAGGATTTGAACTCAAATGCTACGATACCTAGATATCTGCAGACGCTATTTCCTAGCAAGGAAGTGTCGCATTTACATTCATTTGAAGTGTAGACGAGGAATACATGACACTTCGCAAATTATAATATATTTTACCATGAAACATAGAAATGAGATGCAATATCGCGTTTTAAGAATCATAAGAACTCTATTGCTACGATACGTAGACATCTGCAAACGCTATTTCCTTGGAAGGAAGTGTCGCCTTTAAATTCATTTGAATCGTAGACGAGGAATGCATAACACTTCGCAATGAATGTTATATCTTATCATGAAACATAGATATGAGGTGCTATATCTCGTTTCAAGAAGCATTTTAACTCTATTGCTACGATACCTAGACATCTGCAGACGCTATTTCCTAGCAAGGAAGTGCCGCATTTACATTCATTTGAAGTGTAGGCGAGGAATACATGACACTTCGCAAATCATATTATATCTTACCATGAAACATAGAAATGAGATGCGATATCGCGTTTCAAGTATCATAAGAACTCCATTGCTACGATACGTAATACATCTGTAAACGCTATTTCCTTGGAAGGAAGTGTCGCATTTACATTCATTTGAATCGTAGACGAGGAATGCATAACACTACGCATTGAATATTATATCTTATGATGAAACATAGATATGAGATGCAATATCCCGTTTTAAGAAGGATTTGAACTCAAATGCTACGATACCTAGACATCTGCAGACGCTATTTCCTAGCAAGGAAGTGTCGCATTTACATTCATTTGAAGTGTAGACGAGGAATACATAACACTTCGCAAACCATATTATATCTTACCATGAAACATAGAAATGAGATGCGATATCGCGTTTTAAGAAGCATTATATATCTATTGCAACGATACGTAGACATCTGCAAACGCAATTTCCTTGCTAGGAAGTGTCGCATTTTCATTCATTTGAAGTGTAGACGAGGAATACATAACACTTCGCAAATCATATTATATCTTACCATGAAACATAGAAATGAGATGCGATATCGCGTTTTAAGAAGCATTAGAAATCTATTGCAACGATACGTAGACATCTGCAGACGCTATTTCCTTGCAAAGAAGTGTCGCATTTACATTCATTTGAAGTGTAGACGACGAATACATGACACTTCGCAAATCATATTATATCTTACCATAAAACATAGAAATGAGATGCGATATCCTCGATTTAAGAATCATTAGAAGTCTATTGCTACGATACGTAGACATCTGCAAACGCTATTTCCTTGCAAGGAAGTGTCGCATTTACATTCATTTGAAGTGTAGACGAGGAATACATAACACTTCGCAAATCATATTATACCTTATCATGAAACATAGATATGAGAAGCTATATCTCGTTTTAAGAAGCATTTGAACTCTATTGCTACGATACCTACAAAACTGCAGACGCTATTTGCTAGCGAGGAAGTGTCGCGTTCTCATTCATTTGAAGTGTAGACGAGGAATACATAACACTTCGCAAATCATATTATATCTTACCATGAAACATAGAAATGAGATGCGATATCGCGTTTTAAGAATCATAAGAACTCTATTGCTACGATACGTAGACATCTGCAAACGCTATTTCCTTGCAAGGAAGTGTCGCATTTACATTCATTTGAATCGTAGACGAGGAATGCATAACACTTCGCAATGAATGTTATATCTTATCATGAAACATAGAAATGAGATGCGATATCGCGTTTTAAGTATCATAAGAACTCCATTGCTACGATACGTAGACATCTGTAAACGCTATTTCCTTGGAAGGAAGTGTCGCATTTACATTCATTTGAATCGTAGACGAGGAATGCATAACACTACGCAATGAATATTATATCTTATGATGAAACATAGATATGAGATGCAATATCTCGTTTTAAGAAGGATTTGAACTCAAATGCTACGACACCTAGACATCTGCAGACGCTATTTCCTAGCAAGGAAGTGTCGCATTTACATTCATTTGAAGTGTAGACGAGGAATACATGACACTTCGCAAATTATAATATATTTTACCATGAAACATAGAAATGAGATGCAATATCGCGTTTTAAGAATCATCAGAACTCTATTGCTACGATACGTAGACATCTGCAGACGCTATTTTCTTGCAAGGAAGTGTCGCATTTACATTCATTTGAAGTGTAGACGAGGAATACATGACACTTCGCAAATCATATTATATCTTACTATGAAACATAGAAATGAGGTGCGATATCGCGTTTTAAGAAGCATTAGAAATCTATTGTTACGATACGTAGACATCTGCAAACGCTATTTCTTTGCAAGGAAGTGTCGTATTTACATTCATTTGAAGTGTAGACGAGGAATACATAACACTTCGCAAATCATATTATATCTTACCGTGAAACATAGAAATGGGATGCGATATCGCGTTTTAAGAAGCATTAGAAATCTATTGCAACGATACGTAGACATCTGCAAACGCTATTTCCTTGCTAGGAAGTGTCGCATTTACATTCATTTGAAGTGTAGACGAGGAATACATAACACTTCGCAAATCATATTATATCTTACCATGAAACATAGAAATGAGATGCGATATCGCGTTTTGAGAAGCATTATAAATCTATTGCAACGATACGTAGACATCTGCAAACGCTATTTCCTTGCTAGGAAGTGTCGCATTTACATTCATTTGAAGTGTAGACGAGGAATACATAACACTTCGCAAATCATATTATATCTTACCGTGAAACATAGAAATGAGATGCGATATCGCGTTTTAAGAAGCATTAGAAATCTATTGCTACGATACGTAGACATCTGTAAACGCTATTTCCTTGCAAGGAAGTGTCGCATTTACATTCATTTGAAGTGTAGACGAGGAATACATGATACTTCGCAAATCATATTATATCTTACCATGAAACATAGAAATGAGATGCGATATCGCGTTTTAAGAAGCATTAGAACACTATTGCTACGATACGTAGACATCTGCAAACGATATTTCCTTGCAAGGAAGTGTCGCATTTACATTCATTTGAATCGTAGACGAGGAATACATGACACTTCGCAAATCATATTATATCTTACTATGGAACATAGAAATGAGATGCGATATCGCGTATTAAGAAGCATTAGAAATCTATTGTTACGATACGTAGACATCTGAAAACGCTATTTCTTTGCAAGGAAGTGTCGCTTTTACATTCATTTGAAGTGTAGACGAGGAATACATGACACTTCGCAAATCATAATATATCTTACCATGAAACATAGAAAAAAGATGCGATATCGCGTTTTAAGAAGCATTAGAACACTTTTGCTACGATACCTAGACGTCTGCAGACGCTATTTCCTAGCAAGGAAGTGTCGCATTTACATTCATTTGAAGTGTAGACGAGGAATACATGACACTTCGCAAATCATATTATATCTTACAATGAAACATAGAAATGAGATGCGATATCGCGTTTTAAGAAGCATTAGAAATCTATTGCTACGATACGTAGACATCTGCAAACGCTATTTCTTTGCAAGGAAGTGTCGCATTTACATTCATTTGAAGTGTAGACGAGGAATACATAACACTTTGCAAATTATAAAATATCTTACCATGAAACACAGAAATGAGATGCAATATCGCGTTTTAAGAATCATAAGAACTCTATTGCTACGATACGTAGACATCTGCAGACGCTATTTTCTTGCAAGGAAGTGTCGCATTTACATTCATTTGAATCGTAGACGAGGAATGCATAACACTTCGCAATGAATGTTATATCTTATCATGAAACATAGATATGAGGTGCTATATCTCGTTTCAAGAAGCATTTTAACTCTATTGCTACGATACCTAGACATCTGCAGACGCTATTTCCTAGCAAGGAAGTGCCGCATTTACATTCATTTGAAGTGTAGACGAGGAATACATGACACTTCGCAAATCATATTATATCTTACCAGGAAACATAGAAATGAGATGCGATATCGCGTTTTAAGTATCATAAGAACTCTATTGCTACGATACGTAGACATCTGCTGACGCTATTTCCTTGCAAGGAAGTGTCGCATTTACATTCATTTGAAGTGTAGACGAGGAATACATGACACTTCGCAAATCATATTATATCTTACTATGAAACCTAGAAATGAGATGCGATATCGCGTTTTAAGAAGCATTGGAGATCTATTGCTACGATACGTAGACATCTGCAAACGCTATTTCTTTGCAAGGAAGTGTCGCATTTACATTCATTTGAAGTGTAGACGAGGCATACATAACACTTCGCAAATCATATTATATCTTACCGTGAAACATAGAAATGAGATGCGATATCGCGTTTTAAGAAGCATTAGAAATCTATTGCTACGATACGTAGACATCTGCAAACGCTATTTCTTTGCAAGGAAGTGTCGCATTTACATTCATTTGAAGTGTTGACGAGGAATAAATAACACTTCGCAAATCATATTATATCTTACCATGAAACATAGAAATGAGATGCAATATCGCGTTTTAAGAATCATAGGAACTCTATTGCTACGATACGTAGACATCTGCAGACGCTATTTTCTTGCAAGGAAGTGTCGCATTTACATTCATTTGAATCGTAGACGAGGAATGCATAACACTTCGCAATGAATATTATATCTTATCATGAAACATAGATATGAGATGCTATATCTCGTTTTAAGAAGCATTTGAACTCTATTGCTACGATACCTAGACATCTGCAGACGCTATTTCCTAGCAAGGAAGTGTCGCATTTACATTCATTTGAAGTGTAGACGAGGAATACATGACACTTCGCAAATCATATTATATCTTACCATGAAACATAGAAATGAGATGCGATATCGCGTTTTAAGAATCATAAGAACTCCATTGCTACGATACGTAGACATCTGCAAAGGTTACTTCCTTGCAAGGACGTGTCGCATTTACATTCATATGAAGTGTAGACGAGGAATACATAACACATCGCAAATCATATTGTATCTTACCATGAAACATAGAAATGAGATGCGATATTGTGTTTTGAGAAGCATTAGAACTCTATCGCTACGATACCTAGACATCTGCAGACGCTATTTCGTTTCAAGGAATTGTCGCATTTACATTCATTTGAAGTGTAGACGAGGAGCAGATAACACTTCGCAAATCATATTATATCTTACCATGAAACATATAAATGAGATGCGATATCGCGTTTTAAGAATCATAAGAACTCTATTGCTACGATACGTAGACATCTGCAAACGCTATTTCCTTGCAAGGAAGTGTCGCATTTACATTCATTTGAATCGTAGACGAGGAATGCATAACACTTCGCAATGAATATTATATCTTATCATGAATCATAGATATGAGATGCTATATCTCGTTTTAAGAAGCATTTGAACTCTATTGCTACGATACCTAGACATCTGCAGACGCTATTTCCTAGCAAGGAAGTGGCGCATTCACATTCATTTGAATCGTAGAGGAGGAATGCATAACACTTCGCAATGAATATTATATCTTATCATGAAACATAGATATGAGGTGCTATATCTCGTTTTAAGAAGCATTTTAACTCTATTGCTACGATACCTAGACATCTGCAGACGCTATTTCCTAGCAAGGAAGTGCCGCATTTACATTCATTTTAAGTGTAGACGAGGAATACATGACACTTCGCAATGAATATTATATCTTACCATGAAACATGGAAATGAGATGCGATATCGCGTTTTAAGTATCATATGAACTCCATTGCTACGATACGTAGACATCTGCAAACGCTATTTCCTTGGAAGGAAGTGTCGCATTTACATTCATTTGAATCGTAGACGAGGAATGCATAACACTACGCATTGAATATTATATCTTATCATGAAACACAGATATGAGATGCAATATCTCGTTTTAAGAAGGACTTGAACTCAAATGCTACGATACCTAGACATCTGCAGACGCTATTTTCTACCAAGGAAGTGTCGCATTTACATTCATTTGAAGTGTAGACGAGGAATACATGACACTTCGCAAATCATATTATATCTTACCATGAAACACAGAAATGAGATGCGATATCGCGTTTTAAGAAGCATTAGAAATCTATTGCTACGATACGTAGACATCTGCAAACGCTATTTCCTTGCAAGGAAGTGTCGCATTTACATTCATTTGAATCGTAGACGATTAATGCATAACACTTCGCAATGAATATTATATCTTATCATGAAACATAGATATGAGATGCTATATCTCGTTTTAAGTAGCATTTGAACTCTATTGCTACGATACCTAGACATCTGCAGACGCTATTTCCTAGCAAGGAAGTGTCGCATTTACATTCATTTGAAGTGTAGACGAGAAATACATAACATTTCACAAATCATATTATATCTTACCATGAAACACAGAAATGAGATGCGATATCGTGTTTTAAGAATCATAAGAACTCCATTGCTACGATAAGTAGACATCTGCAAACGCTATTTCCTTGCAAGGAAGTGTCGCACTTACATTCATTTGAAGTGTAGACGAGGAATACATAACACTTCGCAAATTATAAAATATCTTACCATGAATCATAGAAATGAGATGCAATATCGCGTTTTTAGAAACATTAGAAATCTATTGCTACGATACGCAGACATCTGCAAACGCTATTTCCTTGCTAGGAAGTGTCGCATTTACATTCATTTGAAGTGTAGACGAGGAATACATAACACTTCGCAAATCATATTATATCTTACCATGAAAAACAGAAATGAGATGCGATATCGCGTTTTAAGTAGCATTAGAACTCTATTGCTACGATACCTAGACATCTGCAGACGCTACTTCCTAGAAAGGAAGTGTCGCATTTACATTCATTTGAAGTGTAGACGAGGAATACATGACACTTCGCAAATCATATTATATCTTATCATGAAACATAGAAATGAGATGCGATATCGCGTTTTAAGAAGCATTAGAACTCTATTGCTACGATAGGTAGACATGTGCAAACGCTATTTTCTTGCAAGGAAGTGTCGCATTTACATTCATTTGAAGTGTAAACGAGGAATACATAACACTTCGCAAATCATATTATATCTTACCATGAAACATAGAAATGAGATGCGATATCGCGTTTTAAGAATCATAAAAACTCTATTGCTACGATACGTAGACACCTGCAAACGCTATTTCCTTGCAAGGAAATGTCGCATTTACATTCATTTGAATCGTAGACGAGGAATGCATAACACTTCGCAAAGCATATTATATCTTACCATGAAACGTAGAAATGAGATGCGATATCGCATTTTAAGAAGCATTAGAAATCTATTGCTACGATACGTAGACATCTGCAAACGCTATTTCCTAGCGAGGAAGTGGCGCATTCACATTCATTTGAATCGTAGAGGAGGAATGCATAACACTTCGCAATGAATATTATATCTTATCATGAAACATAGATATGAGGTGCTATATCTCGTTTTAAGAAGCATTTTAACTCTATTGCTACGATACCTAGACATCTGCAGACGCTATTTCCTAGCAAGGAAGTGCCGCATTTACATTCATTTGAAGTGTAGACGAGGAATACATGACACTTCGCAATGAATATTATATCTTACCATGAAACATGGAAATGAGATGCGATATCGCGTCTTAAGAAGCATTAGAAAGCTATTGCTACGGTACGTAGACATCTGCAAACGCTATTTCCTTGCAAGGAAGTGTCGCATTTACATTCATTTGAATCGTAGACGAGGAATGCATAACACTTCGCAATGAATATTATATCTTACCATGAAACATAGAAATGAGATGCGATATCGCGTTTTAAGAAGCATTAGAACACTATTGCTACGATACCTAGACATCTGCAGACGCTATTTCCTAGCAAGGAAGTGTCGCATTTACATTCATTTGAAGTGTAGACGAGGAATACATAACACTTCGCAAATCATATTATACCTTATCATGAAACATAGATATGAGATTCTATATCCCGTTTTAAGAAGCATTTGAACTCTATTGCTACGATACCTGCACAACTGCAGACGCTATTTGCTAGCGAGGAAGTGTCGCATTCACATTCATTTGAAGTGTAGACGATGAATACATAACACCTCGTAAATCATATTATATCTTACCATGAAACATAGAAATGAGATGCGATATCGCGTTATAAGAATCATAAGAACTCTATTGCTACGATACGTAGACACTGCAAACGCTATTTCCTTACAAGGAAGTGTCGCATTTACATTCATTTGAATCGTAGACGAGGAATGCATAACACTTCGCAATGAATATTATAACTTATCATGAAACATAGATATGAGATGCTATATCTCGTTTTAAGTAGCATTTGAACTCTATTGCTACGATACCTAGACATCTGCAGACGCTATTTCCTAGCAAGGAAGTGTCGCATTTACATTCATTTGAAGTGTAGACGAGAAATACATAACATTTCGCAAATCATATTATATCTTACCATGAAACACAGAAATGAGATGCGATATCGTGTTTTAAGAATCATAAGAACTCCATTGCTACGATAAGTAGACATCTGCAAACGCTATTTCCTTGCAAGAAAGTGTCGCATTTACATTCATTTGAAGTGTAGACGAGGAATACATGACACTTCGCAAATTATAAAATATCTTACCATGAATCATAGAAATGAGATGCAATATCGCGTTTTTAGAAACATTAGAAATCTATTGCTACGATACGAAGACATCTGCAAACGCTATTTCCTTGCTAGGAAGTGTCGCATTTACATTCATTTGAATCGTAGACGAGGAATGCATAACACTTCGCAATGAATATTATATCTTATCATGAAACATAGATATGAGATGCTATATCTCGTTTTAAGTAGCATTTGAGCTCTATTGCTACGATAGGTAGACATCTGCAAACGCTATTTCCTTGCAAGGAAGTGTCGCATTTACATTCATATGAAGTGTAGACGAGGAATACATGACACTTCGCAAATCATATTATATCTTACCATGAATCATAGAAATGAGATGCGATATCGTGTTTTAAGAAGCATTAGAACACTATTGCTACGATACCTAGACATCTGCAGACGCTATTTCCTAGCATGGAAGTGTCGCATTTACATTCATTTGAAGTGTAGACGAGGAATACATGACACTTCGCAAATCATATTATATCTTACCATGAAACATAGAAATGAGATGCGATATCGCGTTTTAAGAAGCATTAGAACACTATTGCTACGATACGTAGACATCTGCAAACTCTATTTCTTTGCAAGGTAGTGTCGCATTTACATTCATTTGAAGTGTAGACGAGGAATACATAACATTTCGCAAATCATATTATATCTTACCATGAAACACAGAAATGAGATGCGATATCGTGTTTTAAGAATCATAAGAACTCCATTGCTACGGTAAGTAGACATCTGCAAACGCTATTTCCTTGCAAGGAAGTGTCGTATTTACATTCACTTGAATCGTAGACGAGGAATGCATAACACTTCGCAATGAATATTATATATTACCACGAAACGTAGAAATGAGATGCGATATCGCATTTTAAGAAGCATTAGAAATCTATTGCTACGATACGTAGACATCTGCAAACGCTATTTCCTAGAAAGGAAGTGTCGCATTTACATTCATTTGAAGTGTAGAAGAGGAATACATGACACTTCGCAAATCATATTATATCTTACCATGAAACATAGAAATGAGATGCGATATCGCGTTTTAAGAAGCATTAGAACACTATTGCTACGATACCACGACATCTGCAGACGCTATTTCCTAGCAAGGAAGTGTCGCATTTACATTCATTTGAAGTGTAGACGAGGAATACATGACACATCGCAAATCATATTATATCTTACCATGAAACATAGAAATGAGATGCGATATCGCGTTTTAAGAAGCATTAGAACACTATTGCTACGATACCTAGACATCTGCAGACGCTATTTCCTAACAAGGAAGTGTCGCATTTACATTCATTTGAAGTGTAGACGAGGAATACATGACACTTCGCAAATCATATTATATCTTACCATGAAAAATAGAAATGACATGCGATATCGCGTTTTAAGAAGCATTAGAATCTATTGCTACGATACGTAGACATCTGCAAACGCTATTTCCTTGCAAGGAAGTGTTGCATCTACATTCCTTTGAAGTGTAGACGAGGAATACATAACACTTCGCAAATCATATTATATCTTACCATGAAACATAGAAATGAGATGCGATATCGCGTTCTAAGAATCATAAGAACTCTAATGCTACGATACGTAGACATCTGCAAACGCTATTTCTTTGCAAGGAAGTGTCGCATTTACATTCATTTGAAGTGTATACGAGGAATACATAACACTTCGCAAATCATATTATATCTTACCATGAAAAACAGAAATGAGATGCGATATCGCGTTTTAAGAAGCATTGGAACTCTATTGCTACGGTAGGTAGACATCTGCAAACGCTATTTTCTTGCAAGGAAGTGTCGCATTTACATTCATTTGAAGTGTAGGCGAGGAATACATAACACTTCGCAAATCATATTATATCTTACCATGAAACATAGAAATGAGATGCGATATCGCGTTTTAAGAATCATAAGAACTCTATTGCTACGATACGTAGACATCTGCAAACGCTACTTCCTTGCAAGGAAATGTCGCATTTACATTTATTTGAATCGTAGACGAGGAATGCATAACACTTCGCAATGAATATTATATCTTATCATGAAACATAGAAATGAGATGCGATATCGCGTTTTAAGTAGCATTAGAACTCTATTGCTACGATACCTAGACATCTGCAGACGCTATTTCCTAGAAAGGAAGTGTCGCATTTACATTCATTTGAAGTGTAGACGAGGAATACATAACACTTCGCAAATCATATTATATCTTACCATGAAACATAGAAATGAGATGCGATATCGCGTTTTAAGAATCATAAAAACTCTATTGCTACGATTACGTAGACACCTGCAAACGCTATTTCCTTGCAAGGAAATGTCGCATTTACATTCATTTGAATCGTAGACGAGGAATGCATAACACTTCGCAAAGCATATTATATCTTACCATGAAACGTAGAAATGAGATGCGATATCTCGTTTTAAGAAGCATTTTAACTCTATTTCTACGATACCTAGACATCTGCAGACGCTATTTCCTAGCAAGGAAGTGCCGCATTTACATTCATTTGAAGTGTAGACGAGGAATACATGACACTTCGCAATGAATATTATATCTTACCATGAAACATGGAAATGAGATGCGATATCGCGTCTTAAGAAGCATTAGAAAGCTATTGCTACGGTACGTAGACATCTGCAAACGCTATTTCCTTGCAAGGAAGTGTCGCATTTACATTCATTTGAATCGTAGACGAGGAATGCATAACACTTCGCAATGAATATTATATCTTACCATGAAACATAGAAATGAGATGCGATATCGCGTTTTAAGAAGCATTAGAACACTATTGCTACGATACCTAGACATCTGCAGACGCTATTTCCTAGCAAGGAAGTGTCGCATTTACATTCATTTGAAGTGTAGACGAGGAATACATAACACTTCGCAAATCATATTATACCTTATCATGAAACATAGATATGAGATTCTATATCCCGTTTTAAGAAGCATTTGAACTCTATTGCTACGATACCTGCACAACTGCAGACGCTATTTGCTAGCGAGGAAGTGTCGCATTCACATTCATTTGAAGTGTAGACGATGAATACATAACACCTCGTAAATCATATTATATCTTACCATGAAACATAGAAATGAGATGCGATATCGCGTTATAAGAATCATAAGAACTCAATTGCTACGATACGTAGACACTGCAAACGCTATTTCCTTGCAAGGAAGTGTCGCATTTACATTCATTTGAATCGTAGACGAGGAATGCATAACACTTCGCAATGAATATTATAACTTATCATGAAACATAGATACGAGATGCTATATCTCGTTTTAAGTAGCATTTGAACTCTATTGCTACGATACCTAGACATCTGCAGACGCTATTTCCTAGCAAGGAAGTGTCGCATTTACATTCATTTGAAGTGTAGACGAGAAATACATAACATTTCGCAAATCATATTATATCTTACCATGAAACACAGAATGAGATGCGATATCGTGTTTTAAGAATCATAAGAACTCCATTGCTACGATAAGTAGACATCTGCAAACGCTATTTCCTTGCAAGAAAGTGTCGCATTTACATTCATTTGAAGTGTAGACGAGGAATACATAACACTTCGCAAATTATAAAATATCTTACCATGAATCATAGAAATGAGATGCAATATCGCGTTTTTAGAAACATTAGAAATCTATTGCTACGATACGAAGACATCTGCAAACGCTATTTCCTTGCTAGGAAGTGTCGCATTTACATTCATTTGAATCGTAGACGAGGAATGCATAACACTTCGCAATGAATGTTATATCTTATCATGAAACATAGATATGAGATGCTATATCTCGTTTTAAGTAGCATTTGAGCTCTATTGCTACGATAGGTAGACATCTGCAAACGCTATTTCCTTGCAAGGAAGTGTCGCATTTACATTCATTTGAAGTGTAGACGAGGAATACATGACACTTCGCAAATCATATTATATCTTACCATGAATCATAGAAATGAGATGCGATATCGTGTTTTAAGAAGCATTAGAACACTATTGCTACGATACCTAGACATCTGCAGACGCTATTTCCTAGCATGGAAGTGTCGCATTTACATTCATTTGAAGTGTAGACGAGGAATACATGACACTTCGCAAATCATATTATATCTTACCATGAAACATAGAAATGAGATGCGATATCGCGTTTTAAGAAGCATTAGAACACTATTGCTACGATACGTAGACATCTGCAAACTCTATTTCTTTGCAAGGAAGTGTCGCATTTACATTCATTTGAAGTGTAGACGAGGAATACATAACATTTCGCAAATCATATTATATCTTACCATGAAACACAGAAATGAGATGCGATATCGTGTTTTAAGAATCATAAGAACTCCATTGCTACGATAAGTAGACATCTGCAAACGCTATTTCCTTGCAAGGAAGTGTCGCATTTACATTCACTTGAATCGTAGACGAGGAATGCACAACACTTCGCAATGAATATTATATCTTACCATGAAACGTAGAAATGAGATGCGATATCGCATTTTAAGAAGCATTAGAAATCTATTGCTACGATACGTAGACATCTGCAAACGCTATTTCCTAGAAAGGAAGTGTCGCATTTACATTCATTTGAAGTGTAGAAGAGGAATACATGACACTTCGCAAATCATATTATATCTTACCATGAAACATAGAAATGAGATGCGATATCGCGTTTAAGAAGCATTAGAACACTATTGCTACGATACCTCGACATCTGCAGACGCTATTTCCTAGCAAGGAAGTGTCGCATTTACATTCGTTTGAAGTGTAGACGAGGAATACATGACACATCGCAAATCATATTATATCTTACCATGAAACATAGAAACGAGATGCGATATCGCGTTTTAAGAAGCATTAGAACACTATTGCTACGATACCTAGACATCTGCAGACGCTATTTCCTAACAAGGAAGTGTCGCATTTACATTCATTTGAAGTGTAGACGAGGAATACATGACACTTCGCAAATCATATTATATCTTACCATGAAAAATAGAAATGACATGCGATATCGCGTTTTAAGAAGCATTAGAATCTATTGCTACGATACGTAGACATCTGCAAACGCTATTTCCTTGCAAGGAAGTGTTGCATCTACATTCCTTTGAAGTGTAGACGAGGAATACATAACACTTCGCAAATCATATTATATCTTACCATGAAACATAGATAAGAGATGCGATATCGCGTTCTAAGAATCATAAGAACTCTAATGCTACGATACGTAGACATCTGCAAACGCTATTTCTTTGCAAGGAAGTGTCGCATTTACATTCATTTGAAGTGTATACGAGGAATACATAACACTTCGCAAATCATATTATATCTTACCATGAAAAACAGAAATGAGATGCGATATCGCGTTTTAAGAAGACATTAGAACTCTATTGCTACGATAGGTAGACATCTGCAAACGCTATTTTCTTGCAAGGAAGTGTCGCATTTACATTCATTTGAAGTGTAGGCGAGGAATACATAACACTTCGCAAATCATATTATATCTTACCATGAAACATAGAAATGAGATGCGATATCGCGTTTTAAGAATCATAAAAACTCTATTGCTACGATACGTAGACATCTGCAAACGCTACTTCCTTGCAAGGAAATGTCGCATTTACATTCATTTGAATCGTAGACGAGGAATGCATAACACTTCGCAATGAATGTTATATCTTATCATGAAACATAGAAATGAGATGCGATATAGCGTTTTAAGAAGCATTAGAACACTATTGCTACGATACCTAGACGTCTGCAGACGCTATTTCCTAGAAAGGAAGTGTCGCATTTACATTCATTTGAAGTGTAGACGAGGAATACATGACACTTCGCAAATCATATTATATCTTACCATGAAACATAGAAATGAGATGCGATATCGCGTTTAAGAAGCATTGGAACTCTATTGCTACGATACCTCGACATCTGCAAACGCTATTTCCTAGCAAGGAAGTGTCGCATTTACATTCATTTGAAGTGTAGACGAGGAATACATGACACTTCGCAAATCATATTATATCTTACCATGAAAAATAGAAATGACATGCGATATCGCGTTTTAAGAAGCATTAGAATCTATTGCTACGATACGTAGACATCTGCAAACGCTATTTCCTTGCAAGGAAGTGTTGCATCTACATTCCTTTGAAGTGTAGACGAGGAATACATAACACTTCGCAAATCATATTATGTCTTACCATGAAACATAGAAATGAGATGCGATATCGCGTTCTAAGAATCATAAGAACTCTAATGCTACGATACGTAGACATCTGCAAACGCTATTTCTTTGCAAGGAAGTGTCGCATTTACATTCATTTGAAGTGTATACGAGGAATACATAACACT
Organism: Xylocopa sonorina; assembly: GCF_050948175.1. Lineage (NCBI taxonomy): Eukaryota > Metazoa > Arthropoda > Insecta > Hymenoptera > Apidae > Xylocopa > Xylocopa sonorina. Next base: position 208,582 of record NW_027490454.1, read on the forward strand.
TCGCAAATCATATTATATCTTACCATGAAAAACAGAAATGAGATGCGATATCGCATTTTAAGAAGCATTAGAACTCTATTGCTACGATAGGTAGACATCTGCAAACGCTATTTTCTTGCAAGGAAGTGTCGCATTTACATTCATTTGAAGTGTAGGCGAGGAATACATAACACTTCGCAAATCATATTATATCTTACCATGAAACATAGAAATGAGATGCGATATCGCGTTTTAAGAATCATAAAAACTCTATTGCTACGATACGTAGACATCTGCAAACGCTACTTCCTTGCAAGGAAATGTCGCATTTACATTTATTTGAATCGTAGACGAGGAATGCATACACTTCGCAATGAATATTATATCTTATCATGAAAACATAGAAATGAGATGCGATATCGCGTTTTAAGTAGCATTAGAACCCTATTGCTACGATACCTAGACATCTGCAGACGCTATTTCCTAGAAAGGAAGTGTCGCATTTACATTCATTTGAAGTGTAGACGAGGAATACATAACACTTCGCAAATCATATTATATCTTACCATGAAACATAGAAATGAGATGCGATATCGCGTTTTAAGAATCATATAAACTCTATTGCTACGATACGTAGACACCTGCAAACGCTATTTCCTTGCAAGGAAATGTCGCATTTACATTCATTAGAATCGTAGACGAGGAATGCATAACACTTCGCAAAGCATATTATATCTTACCATGAAACGTAGAAATGAGATGCGATATCGCATTTTAAGAAGCATTAGAAATCTATTGCTACGATACGTAGACATCTGCAAACGCCTATTTCCTAGCGAAGAAGTGGCGCATTCACATTCATTTGAATCGTAGAGGAGGAATGCATAACACTTCGCAATGAATATTATATCTTATCATGAAACATAGATATGAGGTGCTATATCTCGTTTTAAGAAGCATTTTAACTCTATTGCTACGATACCTAGACATCTGCAGACGCTATTTCCTAGCAAGGAAGTGCCGCATTTACATTCATTTGAAGTGTAGACGAGGAATACATGACACTTCGCAATGAATATTATATCTTACCTGAAACATGGAAATGAGATGCGATATCGCGTCTTAAGGAGCATTAGAAAGCTATTGCTACGGTACGTAGACATCTGCAAACGCTATTTCCTTGCAAGGAAGTGTCGCATTTACATTCATTTGAATCGTAGACGAGGAATGCATAACACTTCGCAATGAATATTATATCTTACCATGAAACATAGAAATGAGATGCGATATCGCGTTTTAAGAAGCATTAGAACACTATTGCTACGATACCTAGACATCTGCAGACGCTATTTCCTAGCAAGGAAGTGTCGCATTTACATTCATTTGAAGTGTAGACGAGGAATACATAACACTTCGCAAATCATATTATACCTTATCATGAAACATAGATATGAGATTCTATATCCCGTTTTAAGAAGCATTTGAACTCTATTGCTACGATACCTGCACAACTGCAGACGCTATTTGCTAGCGAGGAAGTGTCGCATTCACATTCATTTGAAGTGTAGACGATGAATACATAACACCTCGTAAATCATATTATATCTTACCATGAAACATAGAAATGAGATGCGATATCGCGTTATAAGAATCATAAGAACTCTATTGCTACGATACGTAGACACTGCAAACGCTATTTCCTTGCAAGGAAGTGTCGCATTTACATTCATTTGAATCGTAGACGAGGAATGCATAACACTTCGCAATGAATATTATAACTTATCATGAAACATAGATATGAGATGCTATATCTCGTTTTAAGTAGCATTTGAACTCTATTGCTACGATACCTAGACATCTGCAGACGCTATTTCCTAGCAAGGAAGTGTCGCATTTACATTCATTTGAAGTGTAGACGAGAAATACATAACATTTCGCAAATCATATTATATCTTACCATGAAACACAGAAATGAGATGCGATATCGTGTTTTAAGAATCATAAGAACTCCATTGCTACGATAAGTAGACATCTGCAAACGCTATTTAATTGCAAGAAAGTGTCGCATTACATTCATTTGAAGTGTAGACGAGGAATACATAACACTTCGCAAATCATATTATATCCTACCATGAAACATAGAAATGACATGCGATATCGCGTTTTAAGAAGCATTAGAATCTATTGCTACGATACGTAGACATCTGCAAACGCTATTTCCTTGCAAGGAAGTGTTGCATCTACATTCCTTTGAAGTGTAGACGAGGAATACATAACACTTCGCAAATCATATTATATCTTACCATGAAACATAGAAATGAGATGCGATATCGCGTTCTAAGAATCATAAGAACTCTATTGCTACGATACGTAGACATCTGCAAACGCTATTTCTTTGCAAGGAAGTGTCGCATTTACATTCATTTGAAATGTAGACGAGGAATACATAACACTTCGCAAATCATATTATATCTTACCATGAAAAACAGAAATGAGATGCGATATCGCGTTTTAAGAAGCATTAGAAATCTATTGCTACGATAGGTAGACATCTGCAAACGCTATTTTCTTGCAAGGAAATGTCGCATTTACATTCATTTGAATCGTAGACGAGGAATGCATAACACTTCGCAATGAATATTATATCTTATCATGAAACATAGAAATGAGATGCGATATCGCGTTTTAAGAAGCATTAGAACTCTATTGCTACGATACCTAGACATTTGCAGACGCTATTTCCTAGAAAGGAAGTGTCGCATTTACATTCATTTGAAGTGTAGACGAGGAATACATGACACTTCGCAAATCATATTATATCTTACCATGAAACATAGAAATGAGATGCGATATCGCGTTTTAAGAAGCATTGGAACTCTATTGCTACGATACCTCGACATCTGCAGACGCTATTTCCTAGCAAGGAAGTGTCGCATTTACATTCATTTGAAGTGTAGACGAGGAATACATGACACTTCGCAAATCATATTATATCTTACCTGAAAAACAGAAATGAGATGCGATATCGCGTTTTAAGAAGCATTAGAACTCTATTGCTACGATAGGTAGACATCTGCAAACGCTATTTTCTTGCGAGGAAATGTCGCATTTACATTCATTTGAAGTGTAGACGAGGAATACATAACACTTCGCAAATCATATTATATCTTACCATGAAACATAGAAATGAGATGCGATATCATGTTTTAAGAAGCATTAGAAATCTATTGCTACGATACGTAGAGATCTGCAAACGCTATTTCCTTGCAAGGAAGCGTCGCATTTACATTCATTTGAATCGTAGACGAGGAATGCATAACACTTCGCAATGAATATTATATCTTATCATGAAACATAGAAATGAGATGCGATATCGCGCTATAAGAAGCATTAGAACACTATTGCTACGATGGGTAGACATTTTGCAACGCTATATCCTTGCAAGGAAGTGTCGCATTTACATACTTTTAAAGTGGATGCGAGGTTTACATAACACTTCGCAATGAATATTATACCTTATCATGAAACATAGAAATGAGATGCGATATCGCGTTTTAAGAAGAATTAGAACTCTATCCCTACGATACGTAAACATCTGCAAACGCTATTTCCTAGCAAGGAAGTGTCGCATTGACATTCGTTTGAATCGTAGACGAGGAATGCGTAACACTTCGCACATCATATTATATCCTACCATGAAACATAGATATGAGATTCTATATCCCGTTTTAAGAAGCATTTGAACTCTATTGCTACGATACCCTGCACAACTGCAGACGCTATTTGCTAGCGAGGAAGTGTCGCATTCACATTCATTTGAAGTGTAGACGATGAATACATAACACCTCGTAAATCATATTATATCTTACCATGAAATATAGAAATGAGATGCGATATCGCGTTATAAGAATCATAAGAACTCTATTGCTACGATACGTAGACACTGCAAACGCTATTTCCTTGCAAGGAAGTGTCGCATTTACATTCATTTGAATCGTAGACGAGGAATGCATAACACTTCGCAATGAATATTATAACTTATCATGAAACATAGATATGAGATGCTATATCTCGTTTTAAGTAGCATTTGAACTCTGTTGCTACGATACCTAGACATCTGCAGACGCTATTTCCTAGCAAGGAAGTGTCCGCATTTACATTCATTTGAAGTGTAGACGAGAAATACATAACATTTCGCAAATCATATTATATCTTACCATGAAACACAGAAATGAGATGCGATATCGTGTTTTAAGAATCATAAGAACTCCATTGCTACGATAAGTAGACATCTGCAAACGCTATTTCTTTGCAAGGAAGTGTCGCATTTACATTCATTTGAAATGTAGACGAGGAATACATAACACTTCGCAAATCATATTATATCTTACCATGAAAAACAGAAATGAGATGCGATATCGCGTTTTAAGAAGCATTAGAAATCTATTGCTACGATAGGTAGACATCTGCAAACGCTATTTTCTTGCAAGGAAATGTCGCATTTACATTCATTTGAATCGTAGACGAGGAATGCATAACACTTCGCAATGAATATTATATCTTATCATGAAACATAGAAATGAGATGCGATATCGCGTTTTAAGAAGCATTAGAACTCTATTGCTACGATACCTAGACATTTGCAGACGCTATTCCTAGAAAGGAAGTGTCGCATTTACATTCATTTGAAGTGTAGACGAGGAATACATGACACTTCGCAAATCATATTATATCTTACCATGAAACATAGAAATGAGATGCGATATCGCGTTTTAAGAAGCATTGGAACTCTATTGCTACGATACCTCGACATCTGCAGACGCTATTTCCTAGCAAGGAAGTGTCGCATTTACATTCATTTGAAGTGTAGACGAGGAATACATGACACTTCGCAAATCATATTATATCTTACCCTGAAAAACAGAAATGAGATGCGATATCGCGTTTTAAGAAGCATTAGAACTCTATGCTACGATAGGTAGACATCTGCAAACGCTATTTTCTTGCGAGGAAATGTCGCATTTACATTCATTTGAAGTGTAGACGAGGAATACATAACACTTCGCAAATCATATTATATCTTACCATGAAACATAGAAATGAGATGCGATATCATGTTTTAAGAAGCATTAGAAATCTATTGCTACGATACGTAGAGATCTGCAACGCTATTTCCTTGCAAGGAAGGTCGCATTTACATTCATTTGAATCGTAGACGAGGAATGCATAACACTTCGCAATGAATATTATATCTTATCATGAAACATAGAAATGAGATGCGATATCGCGCTATAAGAAGCATTAGAACACTATTGCTACGATGGGTAGACATTTGCAAACGCTATATCCTTGCAAGGAAGTGTCGCATTTACATACTTTTAAAGTGGATGCGAGGTTTACATAACACTTCGCAATGAATATTATACCTTATCATGAAACATAGAAATGAGATGCGATATCGCGTTTTAAGAAGAATTAGAACTCTATCCCTACGATACGTAAACATCTGCAAACGCTATTTCCTAGCAAGGAAGTGTCGCATTGACATTCGTTTGAAATCGTAGACGAGGAAATGCGTAACACTTCGCACATCATATTATATCCTACCATGAAACATAGATATGAGATTCTATATCCCGTTTTAAGAAGCATTTGAACTCTATTGCTACGATACCTGCACAACTGCAGACGCTATTTGCTAGCGAGGAAGTGTCGCATTCACATTCATTTGAAGTGTAGACGATGAATACATAACACCTCGTAAATCATATTATATCTTACCATGAAATATAGAAATGAGATGCGATATCGCGTTATAAGAATCATAAGAACTCTATTGCTACGATACGTAGACACTGCAAACGCTATTTCCTTGCAAGGAAGTGTCGCATTTACATTCATTTGAATCGTAGACGAGGAATGCATAACACTTCGCAATGAATACTATAACTTATCATGAAACATAGATATGAGATGCTATATCTCGTTTTAAGTAGCATTTGAACTCTATTGCTACGATACCTAGACATCTGCAGACGCTATTTCCTAGCAAGGAAGTGTCGCATTTACATTCATTTGAAGTGTAGACGAGAAATACATAACATTTCGCAAATCATATTATATCTTACCATGAAACACAGAAATGAGATGCGATATCGTGTTTTAAGAATCATAAGAACTCCATTGCTACGATAAGTAGACATCTGCAAACGCTATTTAATTGCAAGAAAGTGTCGCATTTACATTCATTTGAAGTGTAGACGAGGAATACATAACACTTCGCAAATTATAAAATATCTTTACCATGAATCATAGAAATGAGATGCAATATCGCGTTTTAGAAACATTAGAAATCTATTGCTACGATACGAAGACATCTGCAAACGCTATTTCCTTGCGAGGAAGTGTCGCATTTACATTCATTTGAATCGTAGACGAGGAATGCATAACACTTCGCAATGAATATTATATCTTATCATGAAACATAGATATGAGATGCTATATCTCGTTTTAAGTAGCATTTGAGCTCTATTGCTACGATAGGTAGACATCTGCCAACGCTATTTCCTTGCAAGGAAGTGTCGCATTTACATTCATTTGAAGTGTAGACGAGGAATACATGACACTTCGCAAATCATATTATATCTTACCATGAAACATAGAAATGAGATGCGATATAGCGTTTTAAGAAGCATTAGAACACTATTGCTACGATACCTAGACGTCTGCAGACGCTATTTCCTAGCAAGGAAGTGTCGCATTTACATTCATTTGAAGTGTAGACGAGGAATACATGACACTTCGCAAATCATATTATATCTTACCATGAAACATAGAAATGACATGCGATATCGCGTTTTGAGAATCATAAGAACTCTATTGCTACGATACGTAGAAATCTGCAAACGCTATTTCCTTGCAAGGAAGTGTCGCATTTACATTCATTTGAAGTGTAGACGAGGAATATATAACACTTCGCAAATCGTATTATATCTTACCATGAAACATAGAAATGACATGCGATATCGCGTTTTAAGAAGCATTAGAATCTATTGCTACGATACGTAGACATCTGCAAACGCTATTTCCTTGCAAGGAAGTGTTGCATCTACATTCCTTTGAAGTGTAGACGAGGAATACATAACACTTCGCAAATCATATTATATCTTACCATGAAACATAGAAATGAGATGCGATATCGCGTTCTAAGAATCATAAGAACTCTATTGCTACGATACGTAGACATCTGCAAACGCTATTTCTTTGCAAGGAAGTGTCGCATTTACATTCATTTGAAATGTAGACGAGGAATACATAACACTTCGCAAATCATATTATATCTTACCATGAAAAACAGAAATGAGATGCGATATCGCGTTTTAAGAAGCATTAGAAATCTATTGCTACGATAGGTAGACATCTGCAAACGCTATTTTCTTGCAAGGAAATGTCGCATTTACATTCATTTGAATCGTAGACGAGGAATGCATAACACTTCGCAATGAATATTATATCTTATCATGAAACATAGAAATGAGATGCGATATCGCGTTTTAAGAAGCATTAGAACTCTATTGCTACGATACCTAGACATTTGCAGACGCTATTTCCTAGAAAGGAAGTGTCGCATTTACATTCATTTGAAGTGTAGACGAGGAATACATGACACTTCGCAAATCATATTATATCTTACCATGAAACATAGAAATGAGATGCGATATCGCGTTTTAAGAAGCATTGGAACTCTATTGCTACGATACCTCGACATCTGCAGACGCTATTTCCTAGCAAGGAAGTGTCGCATTTACATTCATTTGAAGTGTAGACGAGGAATACATGACACTTCGCAAATCATATTATATCTTACCCTGAAAAACAGAAATGAGATGCGATATCGCGTTTTAAGAAGCATTAGAACTCTATTGCTACGATAGGTAGACATCTGCAAACGCTATTTTCTTGCAAGGAAATGTCGCATTTACATTCATTTGAAGTGTAGACGAGGAATACATAACACTTCGCAAATCATATTATATCTTACCATGAAACATAGAAATGAGATGCTATATCATGTTTTAAGAAGCATTAGAAATCTATTGCTACGATACGTAGAGATCTGCAAACGCTATTTCCTTGCAAGGAAGCGTCGCATTTACATTCATTTGAATCGTAGACGAGGAATGCATAACACTTCGCAATGAATATTATATCTTATCATGAAACATAGAAATGAGATGCGATATCGCGCTATAAGAAGCATTAGAACACTATTGCTACGATGGGTAGACATTTGCAAACGCTATATCCTTGCAAGGAAGTGTCGCATTTACATACTTTTAAAGTGGATGCGAGGTTTACATAACACTTCGCAATGAATATTATACCTTATCATGAAACATAGAAATGAGATGCGATATCGCGTTTTAAGAAGAATTAGAACTCTATCCCTACGATACGTAAACATCTGCAAACGCTATTTCCTAGCAAGGAAGTGTCGCATTGACATTCGTTTGAATCGTAGACGAGGAATGCGTAACACTTCGCACATCATATTATATCCTACCATGAAACATAGAAATGAGATGCGATATCGCGTTTTAAGAAGCATTAGAACTCTATTGCTATGATACCTCGACATCTGCAGACGCTATTTCCTTGCAAGGAAGCTTCGCATTTACATTCATTTGAAGTGTAGACGAGGAATATATAACACTTCGCAAATCATATTATATCTTACCCTGAAACATAGAAATGAGATGCGATATCGCGTTTTAAGAAGAATTAGAAACCTATTGCTACGATACGTAGACATCTGCAAGCGCTATTTCCTAGCGAGGAAGTGTCGCACTCACATTCATTTGAAGTGTAGAGGAGGAATACATAACACTTCGCAAATCATATTATATCTTACCATGAAACATAGAAATGAGATGCGATATCGCGTTTTAAGAAGCATTAGAACTCTATTGCTATGATACCTCGACATCTGCAGACGCTATTTCCTAGCAAGGAAGTGTCGCATTTACATTCATTTGAAGTGTAGACGAGGAATACATGACACTTCGCAAATCATATTATATCTTACCATGAAACATAGAAATGACATGCGATATCGCGTTTTAAGAAGCATTAGAACACTATTTCTACGATACCTAGACATCTGCAGACGCTATTTCCTAGCAAGGAAGTGTCGCATTTACATTCATTTGAAGTGTAGACGAGGAATACATAACACTTCGCAAATCATATTATATCTTACCATGAAACATAGAAATGAGATGCGATATCGCGTTCTAAGAATCATAAGAACTCTATTGCTACGATATGTAGACATCTGCAAACGCTATTTCCTTGCAAGGAAGTGTCGCATTTTCATTCATTTGAAGTGTAGACGAGGAATACATAACACTTCGCAAATCATATTATATCTTACCATGAAACATGGAAATGAGATGCGTTATCGCGTTTTAAGAAGCATTAGAAATCTATTGCTACGATACGTAGACATCTGCAAACGCTATTTCCTTGCAAGGAAGTGTCGCATCTACATTCCTTTGAAGTGTAGACGAGGAATACATAACACTTCGCAAATCATATTATATCTTACCGTGGAACATAGAAATGAGATGCGATATCGCGTTTTAAGAAGCATTAGAACTCTACCACTACGATACCTAGACATCTGCAATCGCTATTTCCTAGCGAGGAAGTGTCGCATTCACATTGATTTGAAGTGTAGACGAGGAATACATAACACTTCGCAAATCATATTATATCTTACCATGAAACATAGAAATGAGATGCGATATCATGTTTTAAGAAGCATTAGAAATCTATTGCTACGATACGTAGAGATCTGCAAACGCTATTTCCTTGCAAGGAAGCGTCGCATTTACATTCATTTGTATCGTAGACGAGGAATGCATAACACTTCGCAATGAATATTATATCTTATCATGAAACATAGAAATGAGATGCGATATCGCGCTTTAAGAAGCATTAGAACACTATTGCTACGATGGGTAGACATTTGCAAACGCTATATCCTTGCAAGGAAGTGTCGCATTTACATACTTTTAAAGTGGATGCGAGGTTTATATAACACTTCGCAATGAATATTATACCTTATCATGAAACATAGAAATGAGATGCGATATCGCGTTTTAAGAAGAATTAGAACTCTATCCCTACGATACGTAAACATCTGCAAACGCTATTTCCTAGCAAGGAAGTGTCGCATTTACATTCGTTTGAATCGTAGACGAGGAATGCGTAACACTTCGCACATCATATTATATCTTACCATGAAACATAGAAATCAGATGCGATTTCACGTTTTAAGAAGCATTAGAAATCTATTGCTACGATACGTAGAGATCTGCAAACGCTATTTCCTTGCAAGGAAGCTTCGCATTTACATTCATTTGAAGTGTAGACGAGGAATATATAACACTTCGCAAATCATATTATATCTTACCCTGAAACATAGAAATGAGATGCGATATCGCGTTTTAAGAAGAATTAGAAATCTATTGCTACGATACGTAGACATCTGCAAGCGCTATTTCCTAGCGAGGAAGTGTCGCATTCACATTCATTTGAAGTGTAGAGGAGGAATACATAACACTTCGCAAATAATATTATATCTTACCATGAAACATAGAAATGAGATGCGGTATCGCGTTTTAAGAATCATAAAAACTCTATTGCTACGATACGTAGACATCTGCAAACGCTATTTCCTTGCAAGGAAATGTCGCATTTACATTCATTTGAATCGTAGACGAGGAATGCATAACACTTCGCAATGAATATTATATCTTATCATGAAACATAGATATGAGATGCAATATCTCGCTTTAAGAAGCATTTGAACTCTATTGTTCCGATACGTAGACATCTGCAAACGCTATTTCTTTGCAAGGAGGTGTCGCATTTCCATTCATTTGAAGTGTAGACGAGGAGTACATAACACTTTGCAAATCATATTATATCTTACCATGAAAAATAGAAATGAGATGCGATATCGCGTTTTAAGAAGCATTAGAACTCTATTGCTACGATACGTAGACATCTGCAAGCGCTATTTCCTAGCGAGGAAGTATCTTACCCTGAAACATAGAAATGAGATGCGATATCGCGTTTTAAGGAGAATTAGAAATCTATTGCTACGATACGTAGACATCTGCAAACGCTATTTCCTTGCAAGGAAATGTCGCATTTAAATTCATTTGAATCGTAGACGAGGAATGCACAACACTTCGCAATGAATATTATATCTTATCATGAAACATAGATATGAGATGCAATATCTCGTTTTAAGAAGCATTTGAACTCTATTGTTACGATACGTAGACATCTGCAAACGCTACTTCTTTGCAAGGAGATGTCGCATTCACATTGATTTGAAGTGTAGACGAGGAATACATAACACTTCGCAAATCATATTATATCTTACCATGAAACATAGAAATGAGATGCGATATCATGTTTTAAGAAGCATTAGAAATCTATTGCTACGATACTTAGAGATCTGCAAACGCTATTTCCTTGCAAGGAAGCGTCGCATTTACATTCATTTGAAGTGTAGACGAGGAATACATAACACTTTGCAAATCATATTATATCTTACCATGAAAAATAGAAATGAGATGCGATATCGCGTTTAAGAAGCATTAGATCTCTATTGCTACAATAGGTAGACATCTGCAAACGCTATCTTCTAGCAAGGAAGCGTCGCATTTTCATTCATTTGAAGTGTAGACGAGGAATACATACACTTCGCAAATCATATTATATCTTGCCATGAAACATGGAAATGAGATGCGATATCGCATTTTTAGAAGCATTAGAACACTCTTGCTACGATAGGTAGACAATTGCAAACGCTATTTCCTTGCAAGGAAGTGTCGCATTTACATTCATTTGAAGTGTAGACGAGGAATACATAACACATCGCAATTCATATTATATCTTACCATGAAACATAGAAATGAGATGCGATATCGCGTTTTAAGAAGCATTAGAACTCTACCACTACGATACCTAGACATCTGCCGACGCTATTTCCTAGGAAGGAAGTGTCGCATTTACATTCATTTGAAGTGTAGACGAGGAATACATGACACTTCGCAAATCATATTATATTTTACCATGAAACATAGAAATGAAATGCGATATCGCGTTTTAAGAAGCATTAGAAAGCTATTGCTACGATACGTAGACATCTGCAATCGCTATTTCCTAGCGAGGAAGTGTCGCATTCACATTGATTTGAAGTGTAGACGAGGAATACATAACACTTCGCAAATCATATTATATCTTACCATGAACATAGAAATGAGATGCGATACCGCGTTTTAAGAAGCATTAGAACTCTACCACTACGATACCTAGACATCTGCCGACGCTATTTCCTAGCAAGGAAGTGTCGCATTTACATTCATTTGAAGTGTAGACGAGGAATACATGACACTTCGCAAATCATATAATATCTTACCATGAAACATAGAAATGAGATGCGATATCGCGTTTTAAGAAGCATTGGAACTCTATTGCTACGATACCTCGACATCTGCAGACGCTATTTCCTAGCAAGGAAGTGTCGCATTTACATTCATTTGAAGTGCAGACGAGGAATACATGACACTTCGCAAATCATATTATATCTTACCATGAAACATAGAAATGAGATGCGATATCGCGTTTTAAGAAGCATTAGAACACTATTGCTACGATAGGTAGACATTTGCAAACGCTATTTCCTTGCAAGGAAGTGTCGCATTTACATGCATTTGAAGTGTAGACGAGGAATACATAACACATCGCAAATCATATTATATCTTACCATGAAACATAGAAATGAGATGCGATATCGCGTTTTAAGAAACATTAGAGAGCTATTGCTACGATACGTAGACATCTGCAAAAGCTATTTCCTTGCAAGGAAGCGTCGCATTTACTTTCATTTGAAGTGTAGACGAGGAATATATAACACTTCGCAAATCATATTATATCTTACCATGAAATATAGAAATGAGATGCGATATCGCGTTTTAAGAAGAAATAGAAATCTATTGCTACGATACGTAGACATCTGCAAGCGCTATTTCCTAGCGAGGAAGTGTCGCATTCACATTCATTTGAAGTGTAGAGGTGGAATACATAACACTTCGCAATTCATATTATATCTTACCATGAAACATAGAATGAGATGCGATATCGCGTTTTAAGAATCATAAAAACTCTATTGCTTCGATACGTAGACATCTGCAAACGCTATTTCCTTGCAAGGAAGTGTCGCATTTACATTCTTCTGAAGAGAGTACGAGGTATACATAACACTTTACAATGAATATTATATCCTATCATAACATAGAAATGAGATGCGATATCGCGTTTTAAGAAGAATTAGAACTCTATCCCTACGATACGTAAACATCTGCAAACGCTATTTCCTATCAAGGAAGTGTCGCATTTACATTCATTTGAATCGTAGACGAGGAATACATGACACTTCGCAAATCATATTATATCTTACCATGAAACATAGGAATGAGATGCGATATCGCGTTTTAAGAAGCATTAGAAATCTATTGCTACGATACGTAGACATCTGCAAACGCCATTTCCTAGCGAGGAAGTGTCGCATTCACATTCATTTGAAGTGTAGACGAGGAATACATATCACTTCGCAAATCATATTATATCTTACCATGAAACATGGAAATGAGATGCGATATCGCATTTTTAGAAGCATTAGAACACTATTGCTACGATAGGTAGACATTTGCAAACGCTATTTCCTTGCAAGGAAGTGTCGCAATTACATTCATTTGATGTGTAGACGAGGAATACATAACACTTCGCAAATCATATTATATGTTACCATGAAACATAGAAATGAGATGCGATATCGCGTTTTAAGAAGCATTAGAACTCTATCACTACGATACCTAGACATCTGCAGACGCTATTTCCTAGCAAGGAAGTGTCGCATTTACATTCATTTGAAGTGTAGACGAGGAATACATAACACTTCGCAAATCATATTATATCTTACCATGAAACATAGAAATGAGATACGATATCGCGTTTTAAGAAGCATTAGAAAGCTATTGCTACGATACGTAGACATCTGCAATCACTATTTCCTAGCGAGGAAGTGTCGCATTCACATTCATTTGAAGTGTAGACGAGGAATACATAACACTTCGCAAATCATATTATATCTTACCATGAAACATAGAAATGAGATGCGATATCGCGTTTTAAGAATCATAAAAACTCTATTGCTACGATACGTAGACATCTGCAAACGCTATTTCCTTGCAAGGAAATGTCGCATTTACATTCATTTGAATCGTAGACGAGGAATGCATAACACTTCGCAATGAATATTATATCTTATCATGAAACATAGATATGAGATGCAATATCGCGTTTTAAGAAGCATTTGAACTCTATTGTTACGATACGTAGACATCTGCAAACGCCATTTCCTTGCAAGGAAATGTCGCATTTTCATTCATTTGAAGTGTAGACGAGGAATACATAACAGTTCGCAAATCATAATATATCTTACCATGAAACATAGAAATGAGATGCGATATCGCGTTTTAAGAAGCATTAGAACTCTACCACTACGATACCTAGACATCTGCCGACGCTATTTCCTAGCAAGGAATTGTCGCATTTACATTCATTTGAAGTGTAGACGAGGAATACATGACACTTTCGCAAATCATATAATATCTTACCATGAAACATAGAAATGAGATGCGATATCGCGTTTAAGAAGCATTAGAAAGCTATTGCTACGATACGTAGACATCTGCAATCGCTATTTCCTAGCGAGGAAGTGTCGCATTCACATTGATTTGAAGTGTAGACGAGGAATACATAACACTTCGCAAATCATATTATATCTTACCCTGAAACATAGAAATGAGATGCGATATCGCGTTTTAAGAAGCATTAGAGAGCTATTGCTACGATACGTAGACATCTGCAAACGCTATTTCCTTGCAAGGAAGCGTCGCATTTACTTTCATTTGAAGTGTAGACGAGGAATATATAACACTTCGCAAATCATATTATATCTTACCATGAAACATAGAAATGAGATGCGATATCGCGTTTTAAGAAGAAATAGAAATCTATTGCTACGATACGTAGACATCTGCAAACGCCATTTCCTAGCGAGGAAGTGTCGTATTCACATTCATTTGAAGTGTAGACGAGGAATACATAACAGTTCGCATATCATATTATATCTTACCATGAAAAATAGAAATGAGATGCGATATCGCGTTTTAAGAAGCATTAGAACTCTATTGCTACAATAGGTAGACATCTGCAAACGCTATCTCCTAGCAAGGAAGTGTCGCATTTTCATTCATTTGAAGTGTAGACGAGGAATACATACACTTCGCAAATCATATTATATCTTACCATGAAACATGAAAATGAGATGCGATATCGCATTTTAGAAGCATTAGAACACTATTGCTACGATAGGTAGACATTTGCAAACGCTATTTCCTTGCAAGGAAGTGTCGCATTTACATTCATTTGAAGTGTAGACGAGGAATACGTAACACATCGCAAATCATATTATATCTTACCATGAAACATAGAAATGAGATGCGATATCGCGTTTTAAGAAGCATTCGAACTCTACCACTACGATACCTAGACATCTGCCGACGCTATTTCCTAGCAAGGAAGTGTCGCATTTACAGTCATTTGAAGTGTAGACGAGGAATACATGACACTTCGCAAATCATATTATATCTTACCATGAAACATAGAAATGAGATCCGATATCGCGTTTTAAGAAGCATTAGAAAGCTATTGCTACGATACGTAGACATCTGCAATCGCTATTTCCTAGCGAGGAAGTGTCGCATTCACATTGATTTGAAGTGTAGACGAGGAATACATAACACTTCGCAAATCATATTATATCTTACCATGAAACATAGAAATGAGTTGCGATATCACGTTTTAAGAAGCATTAGAAATCTATTGCTACGATACGTAGAGATCTGCAAACGCTATTTCCTTGCAAGGAAGCGTCGCATTTACATTCATTTGAAGTGTAGACGAGGAATATATAACACTTCGCAAATCATATTATATCTTACCCTGAAACATAGAAATGAGATGCGATATCGCGTTTTAAGAAGCATTAGAAAGCTATTGCTACGATACGTAGACATCTGCAAACGCTATCTCCTAGCAAGGAAGTGTCACATTTTCATTCATTTGAAGTGTAGACGAGGAATACATAACACTTCGCAAATCATATTATATCTTACCATGAAACATAGAAATGAGATGCGATATCGCGTTTTAAGAAGCATTAGAACTCTACCACTACGATACCTAGACATCTGCCGACGCTATTTCCTAGCAAGGAAGTGTCGCATTTTCCTTCATTTGAAGTGTAGACGAGGAATACATGACACTTCGCAAATCATATAATATCTTACCATGAAACATAGAAATGAGATGCGATATCGCGTTTTAAGAAGCATTAGAAAGCTATTGCTACGATACGTAGACATTTGCAAACGCTATTTCCTAGCGAGGAAGTGTCGCATTCACATTGATTTGAAGTGTAGACGAGGAATACATAACACTTCGCAAATCATATTATATCTTACCATGAAACATAGAAATGAGATGCGATATCATGTTTTAAGAAGCATTAGAAATCTATTGCTACGATACGTAGAGATCTGCAAACGCTATTTCCTTGCAAGGAAGCGTCGCATTTACATTCATTTGAAGTGTAGACGAGGAATACATAACACTTTGCAAATCATATTATATCTTACCATGAAAAATAGAAATGAGATGCGATATCGCGTTTTAAGAAGCATTAGAACTCTATTGCTACAATAGGTAGACATCTGCAAACGCTATCTCCTAGCAAGGAAGCGTCGCATTTTCATTCATTTGAAGTGTAGACGAGGAATACATACACTTCGCAAATCATATTATATCTTGCCATGGAACATGGAAATGAGATGCGATATCGCATTTTTAGAAGCATTAGAACACTCTTGCTACGATAGGTAGACATTTGCAAACGCTATTTCCTTGCAAGGAAGTGTCGCATTTACATTCATTTGAAGTGTAGACGAGGAATACATAACACATCGCAATTCATATTATATCTTACCATGAAACATAGAAATGAGATGCGATATCGCGTTTTAAGAAGCATTAGAACTCTACCACTACGATACCTAGACATCTGCCGTCGCTATTTCGTAGCAAGGAAGTGTCGCATTTACATTCATTTGAAGTGTAGACGAGGAATACATGACACTTCGCAAATCATATTATATTTTACCATGAAACATAGAAATGAGATGCGATATCGCGTTTTAAGAAGCATTAGAAATCTATTACTACGATACGTAGACATTTGCAAACGCTATTTCCTTACAAGGAAATGTCGCATTTACATTCATTTGAATCGTAGACGAGGAGTGCATAACACTTCGCAATGAATATTATACCTTATCATGAAACATAGATATGAGATGCAATATCTCGTTTTAAGAAGCATTTGAACTCTGTTGCTACGATACGTAGATATCTGCAAACGCTATTTTCTTGCAAGGAAGTGTCGCATTTACATTCATTTGAAGTGTAGACGAGGAATACACAACACTTCGCAAACCATATTGTATCTTACCATGAAACATAGAAATGAGATGCGATATCGCGTTTAAGAAGCATTAGAACTCTATTGCTACGATACCTCGACATCTGCAGACGCTATTTCCTAGCAAGGAAGTGTCGTATTTACATTCATTTGAAGTGTAGACGACGAATACATGACACTTCGCAAATCATATTATATCTTACCATGAAACATAGAAATGAGATGCGATATCGCGTTTTAAGAAGCATTAGAACACTATTGCTACGATACCTAGACATCTGCAGACGCTATTTCCTTGCAAGGAAGTGTCGCATTTACATTCATTTGAAGTGTAGACGAGGAATACATGACACTTCGCAAATCATATTATATCTTACCATGAAACATAGAAATGAGATGCGATATCGCGTTTTAAGAAGCATTAGAAAGCTATTGCTACGATACGTAGACATCTGCAAACGTTATTTCCTTGCAAGGAAGCGTCGCATTTACTTTCATTTGAAGTGTAGACGAGGAATATATAACACTTCGCAAATCATATTATATCTTACCATGAAACATAGAAATGAGATGCGATATCGCGTTTTAAGAAGAAATAGAAATCTATTGCTACGATACGTAGACATCTGCAAGCGCTATTTCCTAGCGAGGAAGTGTTGCATTCACATTCATTTGAAGTGTAGAGGTGGAATACATAACACTTCGCAATTCATATTATATCTTACCATGAAACATAGAAATGAGATGCGATATCGCGTTTTAAGAATCATAAAAACTCTATTGCTTCGTTACGTAGACATCTGCAAACGCTATTTCCTTGCAAGGAAGTGTCGCATTTACATTCTTCTGAAGAGAGTACGAGGTATACATAACACTTTACAATGAATATTATATCCTATCATGCAACATAGAAATGAGATGCCATATCGCGTTTTAAGAAGAATTAGAACTCTATCCCTACGATACGTAAACATCTGCAAACGCTATTTCCTATCAAGGAAGTGTCGCATTTACATTCATTTGAATCGTAGACGAGGAATACATGACACTTCGCAAATCGTATTATATCTTACCATGAAACATAGGAATGAGATGCGATATCGCGTTTTAAGAAGCATTAGAAATCTATTGCTACGATACGTAGACATCTGCAAACGCCATTTCCTAGCGAGGAAGTGTCGCATTCACATTCATTTGAAGTGTAGACGAGGAATAGATAACTCTTCGCAAATCATATTATATCTTACCATGAAACATAGAATTGAGATGCGATATCGCGTTTTAAGAATCATAAGAACTCTATTGCTACGATACGTAGACATCTGCAAACGCTATTTCTTTGCAAGGAAGTGTCGCATTTACATTCATTTGAAGTGTAGACGAGGAATACATAACACTTCGCAAATCATATTATATCTTACCATGAAAAATAGAAATGAGATGCGATATCGCGTTTTAAGAAGCATTAGAACTCTATTGCTACGATAGGTAGACATCTGCAAACGCTATCTTCTTGCAAGGAAGTGTCGCATTTACATTCATTTGAAGTGTAGACGAGGAATACATAACACTTCGCAAATCATATTGTATCTTACCATGAAACATAGAAATGAGATGCGATATCGCGTTCTAAGAATCATAAAAACTCTATTGCTACGATACGTAGACATCTGCAAACGCTATTTCCTTGCAAGGAAATATCGCATTTACATTCATTTGAATCGTGGACGAGCAATGCATAACACTTCCCAATGAATGTTATATCTTATCATGAAACATAGGAATGAGATGCGATATCGCGTTTTAAGAAGCATTAGAACTCTATTGCTACGATGCCTAGACATCTGCAGACGCTATTTCCTAGCAAGGAAGTGTCGCATTTACATTCATTTGAAGTGTAGACGAGGAATACATGACACTCGCAAATCGTATTATATCTTACCATGAAACATAGGAATGAGATGCGATATCGCGTTTTAAGAATCATAAGAACTCTATTGCTACGATACGTAGACATCTGCAAACGCTATTTCCTTGCAAGGAAGTGTCGCATTTTCATTCATTTGAAGTGTAGACGAGGAATACATATCACTTCGCAAATCATATTATATCTTACCATGAAACATGGAAATGAGATGCGATATCGCATTTTTAGAAGCATTAGAACACTATTGCTACGATAGGTAGACATTTGCAAACGCTATTTCCTTGCAAGGAAGTGTCGCAATTACATTCATTTGAAGTGTAGACGAGGAATACATAACACTTCGCAAATCATATTATATCTTACCATGAAACATAGAAATGAGATGCGATATCGCGTTTTAAGAAGCATTAGAACTCTATCACTACGATACCTAGACATCTGCAGACGCTATTTCCTTGCAAGGAAGTGTCGCATTTACATTCTTCTGAAGAGAGTACGAGGTATACATAACACCTTACAATGAATATTATATCCTATCATGCAACATAGAAATGAGATGCGATATCGCGTTTTAAGAAGAATTAGAACTCTATCCCTACGATACGTAAACATCTGCAAACGCTATTTCCTATCAAGGAAGTGTCGCATTTACATTCATTTGAATCGTAGACGAGGTATACATGACACTTCGCAAATCATATTATATCTTACCATGAAACATAGGAATGAGATGCGATATCGCGTTTTAAGAAGCATTAGAAATCTATTGCTACGATACGTAGACATTTGCAAACGCTATTTCCTTACAAGGAAATGTCGCATTTACATTCATTTGAATCGTAGACGAGGAGTGCATAACACTTCGCAATGAATATTATACCTTATCATGAAACATAGATATGAGATGCAATATCTCGTTTTAAGAAGCATTTGAACTCTATTGCTACGATACGTAGACATTTGCAAACGCTATTTTCCTGCAAGGAAGTGTCGCATTTACATTCACTTGAAGTGTAGACGAGGAATACATAACACTTCGCAAACCATATTATATCTTACCATGAAACATAGAAATGAGATGTGATATCGCGTTTTAAGAAGCATTAGAACCCTATTGCTACGATACCTCGACATCTGCGGACGCTATTTCCTAGCAAGGAAGTGTCGCATGTACATTCATTTGAAGTGTAGACGACGAATACATGACACTTCGCCAATCATATTATATCTTACCATGAAACATAGAAATGAGATGCGATATCGCGTTTTAAGAAGCATTAGAACACTATTGCTACGATACCTAGACATCTGCAGACGCTATTTCCTTGCAAGGAAGTGTCGCATTTACATTCATTTGAAGTGTAGACGAGGAATACATGACACTTCGCAAATCATATTATATCTTACCATGAAACATAGAAATGAGATGCGATATCGCGTTTTAAGAAGCATTAGAAAGCTATTGCTACGATACGTAGACATCTGCAAACGCTATTTCCTTGCAAGGAAGCGTCGCATTTACTTTCATTTGAAGTGTAGACGAGGAATATATAACACTTCGCAAATCATATTATATCTTACCATGAAACATAGAAATGAGATGCGATATCGCGTTTTAAGAAGAAATAGAAATCTATTGCTACGATACGTAGACATCTGCAAGCGCTATTTCCTAGCGAGGAAGTGTCGCATTCACATTCATTTGAAGTGTAGAGGTGGAATACATAACACTTCGCAATTCATATTATATCTTACCATGAAACATAGAAATGAGATGCGATATTGCGTTTTAAGAATCATAAAAACTCTATTGCTTCGATACGTAGACATCTGCAAACGCTATTTCCTTGCAAGGAAGTGTCGCATTTACATTCTTCTGAAGAGAGTACGAGGTATACATAACACTTTACAATGAATATTATATCCTATCATGCAACATAGAAATGAGATGCGATATCGCGTTTTAAGAAGAATTAGAACTCTATCCCTACGATGCGTAAACATCTGCAAACGCTATTTCCTATCAAGGAAGTGTCGCATTTACATTCATTTGAATCGTAGACGAGGAATACATGACACTTCGCAAATCATATTATATCTTACCATGAAACATAGGAATGAGATGCGATATCGCGTTTTAAGAAGCATTAGAAATCTATTGCTACGATAGGCAGACATCTGCAAACGCCATTTCCTAGCGAGGAAGTGTCGCATTCACATTCATTTGAAGTGTAGACGAGGAAAACATAACTCCTCGCAAATCATATTATATCTTACCATGAAACATAGAAATGAGATGCGATATCGCGTTTTAAGAATCATAAAAACTCTATTGCTACGATACGTAGACATCTGCAAACGCTATTTCCTTGCAAGGAAATGTCGCATTTACATTCATTTGAATCGTAGACGAGGAATGCATAACACTTCGCAATGAATATTATATCTTATCATGAAACATAGATATGAGATGCAATATCTCGTTTTAAGAAGCATTTGAACTCTATTGCTACGATACGTAGACATCTGCAAACGCTATTTCTTTGCAAGGAAGTGTCGCATTTACATTCATTTGAAGTGTAGACGAGGAATACATAACACTTCGCAAATCATATTATATCTTACCATGAAAAATAGAAATGAGATGCGATATCGCGTTTTAAGAAGCATTAGAACTCTATTGCTACGATAGGTAGACATCTGCAAACGCTATTTTCTTGCAAGGAAGTGTCGCATTTACATTCATTTGAAGTGTAGACGAGGAATACATAACACTTCGCAAATCATATTATATCTTACCATGAAACATAGAAATGAGATGCGATATCGCGTTCTAAGAATCATAAAAACTCTATTGCTACGATACGTAGACATCTGCAAACGCTATTTCCTTGCAAGGAAATGTCGCATTTACATTCATTTGAATCGTGGACGAGCAATGCATAACACTTCCCAATGAATGTTATATCTTATCATGAAACATAGGAATGAGATGCGATATCGCGTTTTAAGAAGCATTAGAACTCTATTGCTACGATGCCCAGACATCTGCAGACGCTATTTCCTAGCAAGGAAGTGTCGCATTTACATTCATTTGAAGTGTAGACGAGGAATACATGACACTTCGCAAATCATATTATATCTTACCATGAAACATAGAAATGACATGCGATATCGCGTTTTAAGAAGCATTAGAAATCTATTGCTACGATACGTAGACATCTGCAAACGCTATTTCCTTGCAAGGAAGTGTCGCATTTACATTCTTCTGAAGAGAGTACGAGGTATACATAACACTTTACAATGAATATTATATCCTATCATGCAACATAGAGATGAGATGCGATATCGCGTTTTAAGAAGAATTAGAACTCTATCCCTACGATACGTAAACATCTGCAAACGCTATTTCCTATCAAGGAAGTGTCGCATTTACATTCATTTGAATCGTAGGCGAGGAATACATAACACTTCGCAAATCATATTATATCTTACCATGAAACATAGAAATGAGATGCGATATCGCGTTTTAAGAAGCATTAGAACTCTATCACTACGATACCTAGACATCTGCAGACGCTATTTCCTAGCAAGGAAGTGTCGCATTTACATTCATTTGAAGTGTAGACGAGGAATACTTAACACTTCGCAAATCATATTATATCTTACCATGAAACATAGGAATGAGATGCGATATCGCGTTTTAAGAAGCATTAGAAAGCTATTGCTACGATACGTAGACATCTGCAATCGCCATTTCCTAGCGAGGAAGTGTCGCATTCACATTCATTTGAAGTGTAGACGAGGAATACATAACACTTCGCAAATCATATTATATCTTACCATGAAACATAGAAATGAGATGCGATATCGCGTTTTAAGAATCATAAAAACTCTATTGCTACGATACGTAGACATCTGCAAACGCTATTTCCTTGCAAGGAAATGTCGCATTTACATTCATTTGAATCGTAGACGAGGAATGCATAACACTTCGCAATGAATATTATATCTTATCATGAAACATAGATATGAGATGCAATATCTCGTTTTAAGAAGCATTTGAACTCTATTGCTACGATACGTAGACATCTGCAAACGCTATTTCTTTGCAAGGAAGTGTCGCATTTACATTCATTTGAAGTGTAGACGAGGAATACATAACACTTCGCAAATCATATTATATCTTACCATGAAAAATAGAAATGAGATGCGATATCGCGTTTTAAGAAGCATTAGAACTCTATTGCTACGATAGGTAGACATCTGCAAACGCTATTTTCTTGCAAGGAAGTGTCGCATTTACATTCATTTGAAGTGTAGACGAGGAATACATAACACTTCGCAAATCATATTATATCTTACCATGAAACATAGAAATGAGATGCGATATCGCGTTCTAAGAATCATAAAAACTCTATTGCTACGATACGTAGACATCTGCAAACGCTATTTCCTTGCAAGGAAATGTCGCATTTACATTCATTTGAATCGTGGACGAGCAATGCATAACACTTCCCAATGAATGTTATACCTTATCATGAAACATAGAAATAAGATGCGATATCGCGTTTTAAGAATCATAAGAACTCTATTGCTACGATACGTAGACATCTGCAAACGCTATTTCCTTGCAAGGAAATGTCGCATTTACATTCATTTGAATCGTAGACGAGCAATGCATAACACTTCGCAATGAATATTATATCTTATCATGAAACATAGAAATGAGATGCGATATCGCGTTTTAAGCAGCATTAGAACTCAATTGCTACGAGTTCTAGACATCTGCAGACGCTATTTCCTTGCAAGGAAGTGTCGCATTTACATTCTTCTGAAGAGAGTACGAGGTATACATAACACTTTACAATGAATATTATATCCTATTATGCAACATAGAAATGAGATGCGATATCGCGTTTTAAGAAGAATTAGAACACTATCCCTACGATACGTAAATATCTGCAAACGCTTTTTCCTAGCAAGGAAGTGTCGCATTTACATTCATTTGAATCGTAGCCGAGGAATGCGTAACACTTCGCACATCATATTATATCTCACAATGAAACATAGAAATGAGATGCGATATCGCGTTTTAAGAAGCATTTGAACTCTATTGCCTCGATACGTAGACATCTGTAAACGCAATTTCCTTGGAAGGAAGTGTCGCATTTACATTCATTTGAATCGAAGACGAGGAATGCATAACACTTCGCAAATCATATTATATCTTACCATGAAACATAGAAATGAGATGCGATATCGCGTTTTAAGAAGCATTAGAACACTATTGCTACGATAGGTGGACATCTGCAAACGCTATTTCCTTGCAAGGAAGTGTCGCATTTACATTCACTTGAAGTGTAGACGAGGAATACATAACACTTCGCAAATCATATTATATCTTACCATGAAACATAGAAATGAGATGCGATATCGCGTTTTAAGAATCATAAGAACTCTGTTGCTACGATACGTAGAGATCTGCAAACGCTATTTCCTTGGAAGGAAGTGTCCCATTTACATTCTTCTGAAGTGAATACGAGGTATACATAACACTTTACAATGAATATTATATCTTATCATGCAACATAGTAATGAGATGCGATATCGCGTTTTAAGAAGCATTAGAACAATATTTCTGCGATAGGTAGATATCTGCAAACTCTATCTCATTGCAAGGAAGTGTCGCATTTACATTCACTTGAAGTGTAGACGAGGAATACATAACACTTCGCAAATCATATTATATCTTACCACGAAACATAGAAATGAGATGCGATATCGCGTTTTAAGAATCATAAGAACTCTGTTGCTACGATACGTAGAGATCTGCAAACGCTATTTCCTTGGAAGGAAGTGACCCATTTACATTCTTCTGAAGTGAATACGAGGTATACATAACACTTTACAATGAATATTATATCTTATCATGCAACATAGTAATGAGATGCGATATCGCGTTTTAAGAAGCATTAGAACAATATTTCTACGATAGGTAGATATCTGCAAACTCTATCTCATTGCAAGGAAGTGTCGCATTTACATTCACTTGAAGTGTAGACGAGGAATACATAACACTTCGCAAATCATATTATATCTTACCATGAAACATAGAAATGAGATGCGATATCGCGTTTTAAGAAGTATAAGAACTCTATTGCTACGATACGTAGAAATCTGCAAACGCTATTTCTTTGCAAGGAAGTGTCGCATTCACATTCATTTGAAGTGTAGACGAGGAATACATAACTCTTCGCAAATCATATTATATCTTACCATGAAACATAGAATTGAGAAGCGATATCGCGTTTTAAGTATCATAAGAACTCTATTGCTACGATACGTAGACATCTGCAAACGCTATTTCCTTGCAAGGAAGTGTCGCATATTCATTCATTTGAAGTGTAGACGAGGAATACATAACACTTCCCAAATCATATTATATCTTACCATGAAACATAGAAATGAGATGCGATATCGCGTTTTAAGAAGCATTAGAACTCTATTGCTACGATACCTAGACATCTGCAAACGCTATTTCCTAGCAAGGAAGTGTCGCATTTACATTCATTTGAAGTGTAGACGAAGAATACATGACACTTCGCAAATCATATTATATCTTACCATGAAACATAGAAATGAGATGCGATATCGCGTTTTAAGAAGCATTAGAGATCTATTGCTACGATACGTAGACATCTGCAAACGCTATTTCCTAGGAAGGAAGTGTCGCATTTACATTCATTTGAAGTGTTGACGAGGAATACATAACACTTCGCAAATCATATTATATCCTACCATGAAACATAGAAATGAGATGCGATATCGCGTTTTAAGAAGCATTAGAACTCTATTGCTACGATACGTAGACATCTGCAAACGCTATTTCCTAGCAGGGAAGTGTCGCATTCACATTCGTTTGAAGTGTAGACGAGGAATACATGACACTTCGCAAATCATATTATATCTTACCATGAAGCATAGAAATGAGATGCGATATCGCGTTTTAAGAAGCATTAGAAATCTATTGCTACGATACGTAGACATCTGCAAACGCTATTTCCCAGCAAGGAAGTGTCGCATTTACATTCATTTGAAGTGTAGACGAGGAATACATAACACTTCGCAAATCATAATATATCTTACCATGAAAAATAGAAATGAGATGCGATATCGCGTTTTAAGAAGCATTAGAACTCTATTGCTAGGATAGGTAGACATCTGCAAACGCTATTTTCTTGCAAGGAAGTGTCGCATTTACATTCATTTGAAGTGTAGACGAGGAATACATAACACTTCGCAAATCATATTATATCTTACCATGTAACATAGAAATGAGATGCGATATCGCGTTTTAAGAAGCATTAGAACTCTATTGCTACGGTACCTAGACATCTGCAAACGCTATTTCCTAGCAAGGAAGTGTCGCATTTACATTCATTTGAAGTGTAGACGAGGAATACATAACACTTCGCAGATCATATTATATCTTACCATGAAACATAGAAATGAGATGCGATATCGCGTTTTAAGAAGCATTAGAAATCTATTGCTACGATGCGTAGACATCTGCAAACGCTATTTCCTTGCAAGGAAATGTCGCACTTACATTCTTCTGAAGAGAGTACGAGGTATACATAACACTTTACAATGAATATTATATCCTATCATGCAACATAGAAATGAGATGCGATATCGCGTTTTAAGAAGAATTAGAACTCTATCCCTACGATGCGTAAACATCTGCAAACGCTATTTCCTATCAAGGAAGTGTCGCATTTACATTCATTTGAATCGTAGACGAGGAATACATGACACTTCGCAAATCATATTATATCTTACCATGAAACATAGGAATGAGATGCGATATCGCGTATTAAGAAGCATTAGAAATCTATTGCTACGATAGGCAGACATCTGCAAACGCCATTTCCTAGCGAGGAAGTGTCGCATTCACATTCATTTGAAGTGTAGACGAGGAAAACATAACTCCTCGCAAATCATATTATATCTTACCATGAAACATAGAAATGAGATGCGATATCGCGTTTTAAGAATCATAAAAACTCTATTGCTACGATACGTAGACATCTGCAAACGCTATTTCCTTGCAAGGAAATGTCGCATTTACAT
This sequence comes from Xylocopa sonorina, assembly GCF_050948175.1. Lineage (NCBI taxonomy): Eukaryota > Metazoa > Arthropoda > Insecta > Hymenoptera > Apidae > Xylocopa > Xylocopa sonorina. The sequence continues at coordinate 236,307 of NW_027490454.1, forward strand.
TCATTTGAATCGTAGACGAGGAATGCATAACACTTCGCAATGAATATTATATCTTATCATGAAACATAGATATGAGATGCAATATCTCGTTTTAAGAAGCATTTGAACTCTATTGCTACGATACGTAGACATCTGCAAACGCTATTTCTTTGCAAGGAAGTGTCGCATTTACATTCATTTGAAGTGTAGACGAGGAATACATAACACTTCGCAAATCATATTATATCTTACCATGAAAAATAGAAATGAGATGCGATATCGCGTTTTAAGAAGCATTAGAACTCTATTGCTACGATAGGTAGACATCTGCAAACGCTATTTTCTTGCAAGGAAGTGTCGCATTTACATTCATTTGAAGTGTAGACGAGGAATACATAACACTTCGCAAATCATATTATATCTTACCATGAACATAGAAATGAGATGCGATATCGCGTTCTAAGAATCATAAAAACTCTATTGCTACGATACGTAGACATCTGCAAACGCTATTTCCTTGCAAGGAAATGTCGCATTTACATTCATTTGAATCGTGGACGAGCAATGCATAACACTTCCAATGAATGTTATATCTTATCATGAAACATAGGAATGAGATGCGATATCGCGTTTTAAGAAGCATTAGAACTCTATTGCTACGATGCCCAGACATCTGCAGACGCTATTTCCTAGCAAGGAAGTGTCGCATTTACATTCATTTGAAGTGTAGACGAGGAATACAAGACACTTCGCAAATCATATTATATCTTACCATGAAACATAGAAATGACATGCGATATCGCGTTTTAAGAAGCATTAGAAATCTATTGCTACGATACGTAGACATCTGCAAACGCTATTTCCTTGCAAGGAAGTGTCGCATTTACATTCTTCTGAAGAGAGTACGAGGTATACATAACACTTTACAATGAATATTATATCCTATCATGCAACATAGAGATGAGATGCGATATCGCGTTTTAAGAAGAATTAGAACTCTATCCCTACGATACGTAAACATCTGCAAACGCTATTTCCTATCAAGGAAGTGTCGCATTTACATTCATTTGAATCGTAGGCGAGGAATACATAACACTTCGCAAATCATATTATATCTTACCATGAAACATAGAAATGAGATGCGATATCGCGTTTTAAGAAGCATTAGAACTCTATCACTACGATACCTAGACATCTGCAGACGCTATTTCCTAGCAAGGAAGTGTCGCATTTACATTCATTTGAAGTGTAGACGAGGAATACTTAACACTTCGCAAATCATATTATATCTTACCATGAAACATAGGAATGAGATGCGATATCGCGTTTTAAGAAGCATTAGAAAGCTATTGCTACGATACGTAGACATCTGCAATCGCCATTTCCTAGCGAGGAAGTGTCGCATTCACATTCATTTGAAGTGTAGACGAGGAATACATAACACTTCGCAAATCATATTATATCTTACCATGAAACATAGAAATGAGATGCGATATCGCGTTTTAAGAATCATAAAAACTCTATTGCTACGATACGTAGACATCTGCAAACGCTATTTCCTTGCAAGGAAATGTCGCATTTACATTCATTTGAATCGTAGACGAGGAATGCATAACACTTCGCAATGAATATTATATCTTATCATGAAACATAGATATGAGATGCAATATCTCGTTTTAAGAAGCATTTGAACTCTATTGCTACGATACGTAGACATCTGCAAACGCTATTTCTTTGCAAGGAAGTGTCGCATTTACATTCATTTGAAGTGTAGACGAGGAATACATAACACTCGCAAATCATATTATATCTTACCATGAAAAATAGAAATGAGATGCGATATCGCGTTTTAAGAAGCATTAGAACTCTATTGCTACGATAGGTAGACATCTGCAAACGCTATTTTCTTGCAAGGAAGTGTCGCATTTACATTCATTTGAAGTGTAGACGAGGAATACATAACACTTCGCAAATCATATTATATCTTACCATGAAACATAGAAATGAGATGCGATATCGCGTTCTAAGAATCATAAAAACTCTATTGCTACGATACGTAGACATCTGCAAAACGCTATTTCCTTGCAAGGAAATGTCGCATTTACATTCATTTGAATCGTGGACGAGCAATGCATAACACTTCCCAATGAATGTTATACCTTATCATGAAACATAGAAATAAGATGCGATATCGCGTTTTAAGAATCATAAGTACTCTATTGCTACGATACGTAGACATCTGCAAACGCTATTTCCTTGCAAGGAAATGTCGCATTTACATTCATTTGAATCGTAGACGAGCAATGCATAACACTTCGCAATGAATATTATATCTTATCATGAAACATAGAAATGAGATGCGATATCGCGTTTTAAGCAGCATTAGAACTCAATTGCTACGAGTTCTAGACATCTGCAGACGCTATTTCCTTGCAAGGAAGTGT